>NC_068288.1:7135882-7419522 GCF_025860055.1 Xyrauchen texanus | reverse complement strand
CAACCGAGTAAAAAATCACATATCTCTGCATCACAAAAACATAGAGACTTCCGGGTTGACTTATTTCAATCAGGATGGCAAGGAGACTTCATTAGTATCACTATGGTAACTGCCTAGCAACCAGATGGGCTTACCCTAGCAACCGTGTAACAAATCACATATCTCTGCATCAGAAAACGTAGAGACTTCGGGTTGACTTATTTCAATAAGGATGGCAAGGACACTTGATTAGTATCACTATGGTATCTGCCTAGCAACCAGATGGGGTTACCCTAGCAACCGAGTAAAAAATCACATATCTCTGCATCACAAAAACATAGAGACTTCCGGGTTGATTTATTTTAATCAGGATGGCCAGGAGACTTGATTAGTATCACTATGGTAACTGCCTAGCAACCAGATGGAGTTACCCTAGCAACCGAAAGCAACATATCACATATCTCTGCACCAGAACACACTACAGACTTCCGGGTTGACTTATTTCACTCAGGATGGAAAGGAGCCATGTATTGTATTACCTTGGTAACTGCATAGCAACCACACGGGCTTACCCTAGCAACCGAGTAACAAATCACATGTTTCTGCACCAGAAAATCGTACAGACTTCTGGGTTGATTTATTTATGACCATAATTTTTGTTCTTTTCCAGTTACAACATGCTGTTTGACGAGTTTTGCCACGGCAAGCACCACTCACATTTTCTTCAGGAAATGTACCTATCTAGTTCTCTGTATAACTGCATTGCCCAAACAGCTGAAGTTTTGCTTACTGCCTCCTGGAGAAAACAGGTGGTACTTAAACTTGAATTACTCAGATGGAAGAAATAATCCTTATTACGGTCCGGGTACATGATAAATTGCTTTATTTTTTTTAACACGTTATATTTTATATTATTAATCACACTGAATTAACGTGTTAAATTGACAGCCCTATAATATATACACTGTAAATATACTGTATGTGTTTTTATTAAGCATAAAACTGCATTGTAGATAGACCATATTGTTAAAAGGGTAACTACAACAAAAAAATGCTCAGGGACAGAATAAGTAAATGTTAAACGTACGCACACACACACGCACACACGCACACACACACACACACACACACACACACCTTGTTGGCAGAGGATATTTACAATAGCTCCGCCCACCATTGCTCAGACCTAGGGCTGCACAATTAATCGAAATAAAATCGAAACTGCGATATGACCTTGTGCGATTATTAAATTGCAAAGGGCTGTGATTTAATTACTTAAATAAATAAATAGTCTGCTCCCTTCAAAGTTTATTTGCGCTGCTCTGTCCAGTCTATATTACATCAGAGCATTATTACAGTGTTTTCAGAGTGGTTCTGTGCTCCACAACTCTCTCTCATGCTTAGAGTAACAGAAGTGCTCTGAGTTCGGTTCCGTTTGCTTAAGTGTGCTAAACGCTTTATTTACACTAAACTGGCGTATCCTGCGTGAAACGTTTTTCATTATTATCCATGGAAGCAGCATTTCAGTGTCCGCAAGGCACAGGTATCATAATAATAACGCAGTATACTAGATTGAATGTAATTCAAACATCTTTATTAACAGTAACACCTGTAGAGTCCAGAAACATGCGCTCTTCATTCTCCTGTCATTTGTTTACCTCACGAGAGAGCGTGTCGCACTTATTACACTCCCCGCGGAAACAAGTGAAAGCAGAACTAATATTACCAACATCCAACAAAATGAAAAGGAAGGAACGTACATATAATAAATCTATATCAAATATTTAGTTACTATCATATAGTGCATTTCTAAATTAAATATAATAAAATAATAATAATTAAATATAATTAAATGGAATGGTGACAAACTAATACAAATTTTAACTTTAAATTGAATTGCACCAATGGGTTATCAGTTCAACTTCAGTTTGACATTAAGCCTCATTCTTTAGGACTATCTTATATAAAGTAAATAATAGTTTGTATAAGCCTACTAGTTAAGGCCAAGAATAAAGAGTAACATTTATATTTTAAAATTATATTTTGTGTATACTGAATTATTGACTGACGGCAAAAACTATGCTTTTACTGACAGGGAAATTTAGTTTACAGTGACAATGAGCAGAAAGCTTATATAACCAGTTTTGACAGAGCTGCTAATGAAAAGTTAAATGATCAGAATCGATTGATGAGATGAAAAGAGAATTGGAGATCGATATCGGATGTTAAAATCCTGATTGGAGCATCCTTAATATTCAAGTTGACTCTTTCAAAAAGGAATGATGATGATTAGTGGGCTGAGACCCCATTACAAAATGGACAAAAACCAGGTACACGATGGACGGTAACATTTGGATATGAAGAAGACTTTGTTTCACTGTTTATATTTTATTTGTTTGTACTGAAAAAATGTCTCAGTTTTGTTCTTTTTAAGAGGGCTCAAGTGTGAAAACCCCAGTAGCCTTTTTGCAGTTGAACATGTGGAAAACGTTACCATCATAATCGCAGTTCAAATCGCAATCGCAATATATTTCAAAATAATCGCAAAATGAATTTTTGTCCAAATCGTGCAGCCCTACTCAAGATAGCCACAACAAATTTCTTAGGGGTCAACTGCTGGTCAAATAAAGGTGGGCATATTTTAATTTTTTGCTATGGGGCCAAGAGGTTGAACTGTTTGACATGTTAGACTTTTGGTGGGTTAAGAGAACCAAAAATTACTATTTGCAATCCAAATGGGGGCGACAGACTTTGACTGTGCGGAGTTGCCAACCTGAATATGAAAAACTAATATTCTTATAAAGAGCATTTTCTTACTCTTAATGATTTTAGTTTTATTTCTTTATTTAAAAAAAAAAAAAAAACAGCAATCCCTACTTTCTGTGGCACTGCCCTCATTTTAATTATAAAAATTAATGTATTTATCATGTAAGTACATATGTATTCTATTTTCGGTGATATAAGTCAGAAAGTAAATTGTTGTACTTGATCCCATTAAGGGTCAACTATAGACCTTTGCATGGGCCCCCCTGGGCCTTGGAAACACAGTAGTTTATGACAAACTGTACCCTCATGTGTTGCTGTAGTGGCTCAGGGTGTTATGACGGAATTAATGTGTTTTTAAATGCTGACGAACCGGGTTCGAGTCCCGCCTTTTGTCATACTTTTTCCCATATCTCCACTCTTAATTTTTTTCTATAATACTACATTACTTATAATAATTAATAAAAGAGAAGGGTTTGAACTGGATAAAATTAACCATTGTTTTTTACTGTATTAATATTGTAGTAATCATGTTTTTTGGTGGAAACCATAGTTTTGTTGCAGTGAACAATGGTGTTACTACACTAATGTATTGTTAAAATAAACTCAGCAAAAAAAAAAAAAAAAATCTGGACTGCACCAGATTTACCAGTTCTTGCTGTGAGATGTAACCCCACTCTTCCACCAAAGCACTTGCAAGTTCCCAGACATTTTTGGGGGAATGTTCCAAACCCGCACCCACCGATCCAACAGGTCCCAGACGTGCTCAATGGGATTGAGATCAAAACCACAACTCAGTGAATAGCACTTATTGCCAGTCCTGTCTGTTCCAGCAAAGGTGGGTTTGTGCCCATAGGTGACGTTGTTGCAGATGATGTTCTGTAAGGACCTACCTCACAACAGGCCTATAAGCCCTCAGTCCAGCCTCTCTCAGCCTATTGCGGACAGTCTGAACACTGACGGAGGGATTGTGCATTCCTGGTATAACTCGGGCGCTTGTTGTTGCCATCCTGTACCTGTCCCGCAGATGTTGTATTCGGATGTACCAATCATGTGCAGGTATTGTTACACATGGTCTGAAACTGCAAGGACGATCAGCTCTCCTTTCTGTATCCCTGTAGTGCTATCTGCGTCTCACACAGTGGAGATTGCAATTTATTGCCCTGGCCACATCTGCATTCCTCATGCCTCCATGCAGCATACCTAAGACATGTTCACGCAGAGGGTCTCTTTAGTGTCCTAAGTTTTATAACTGTGACCCTATTTGCCTACTGTCTGTAAGCTGTTAGTGTCTTAGTGACTTAGTGTGGTTCATTGAACAAGCATGGAATACATTGTTTAAACCCTTTAGAATAAAGATTGGTAAAGTTATTTGGACAGTTTCTTTTTTTGCTGAGTTTATTAACCATGTTTTATTTTGTGATTACTGTGATTGTACTAGAAAAATACCATGGTAATCTTCTGTTTACTATAGTAAAACCATGCTTATTTTTTGTAAGGCATGGTTAGGTTTAGGTGTAGGGGTTGGTATAGGGCAGCGGTCATCAATTAAATGACCACACCCCGGATTGGTTCATTCCAGACAGCGAGACATAATGACAATGGTTGCCTCATCTCACTATTTATACACTTTAGGTTAGCAGCATGACAAAACAACTGTGCTGTGTACAGCACAAGCAATCTGGGGAGTAGATAGCACTGATCTTTTAGCGCTACATCCTTTAATGATTTCTCTAGCACCAAACACGCTTCATTTATGCTCTTTAGCACTCCGCAAACATTGCCTCTCTTCCCCAGCCTGCGACATGAGGTGCCGCCTCATTAATGGCAGTAGACAGAAGCGGAGCAATACAGTGAGCAGCAAAATTGATGGATACCGGCATCTTTCGCTAAGATACACTGCAAAAACAAAAATGAAGCAAAGGGAAACAATCTTCATACGTCTGATATGACTCCAATGATTTATCTAGGCAAGGTTTGTGACTGGACAACTTATCGTGGTTCCAGAGCTCCTTTAGACTAGAAACAATTGAGTTTTTCTTCTAATATTTGCTTTATTATCAACATATTTCATGATAACATCTTGGTTACTGTCGTAACACCAGTTACCTGATGGAGGGAATGAGACATTGTGTCGATGTAGCAAACACCTCCTATTCTTTGAGAAAAGGCCAATGAGAATTGGCGAGTGGAATTTGCATGCCACTCCTCAGGACTTCTGGGTATAAAAGGAGCTGGACTGCGATTCCATTCAGGTTTTGTGCTGAGGAGCCGAGACAAGGTCTGGCCATTTCAGTTGCTAGTACAGTGTTGTGGTAAAAGGGACACAAAATCTCATTCCCTCCATCAGGCAAAGGAGGTTACGACAGTAACCAAGATGGTCCCCTTCTGTCACTCACTCAACGTTGTGTCGATATAGTGACACTAGGGGACCCTATAGAAAAACGCCACAACAGCTGAACTGTGTTATGTGAACTCCTGATGCAGGTACAAGCAGGCCGCTGCATGCGTAATTGCAGGTGCCTCAGACTGCACGTAACCTCAGTCAATGCCCCAAAAGATGTCATGTAGTTCCCCACATCCCTGAGGGGGGGGGACGTAACTAGCAAGGGAGCAGGCCGTGCCAGCCACGAGTATTAGATTTGGCTGGGGTCATCTAACGCTATCATACGCATCGGGGAAAGTGTTCTTTTCCTTTCCTATTTTTTCAGGGGGAAAAGACCCCGCAGAGAACACATCCTGCCCAAAAGGAGAGGTCATCATGTGGCAATATGACACATGGGCTCAGCAACAGCACATGGAAGAGGCGCAGTGGTAGGTCCCACCATGAAAGGGGTGGGAACTCTACAAACACAGTGACCCGGGGGAGAGAGAGCTCTGCCTAAGGGAGACGCGGGTCCGCCAACAGGGAGACCGCACCGCGGAATATACATCACAGGGGTTACCGGAGTTCTCGACACCTGTGGAGAACTATCCCAGTACAGAGCATATTAGACCTCTGAGTTCGGGAGCCATAGGGCTAGGGAGGAAGGACATCCAGGGTCCACGATTTTGTGAACTTGACTGGGGGTAAAAGTGCACATTTTCACCTCATGGGATACACCCGGCCAGTTGTTCCATATTACTGAACTCTACCTGTTCGTATCTGAAAGATCACGAGATGAAAACGGCTCAACCCAGAGATTGTAAAATCGCGAAGGTATTGGGTGTTGCCCAGCCCGCTGCTCTGCAGATGTCTGCTAGAGAGGTGCCATTGGCCAGTGCCCACGAGGAAGCCACACGCCTTGTAGAGTGTGCTCGAGCCCGCAAGCGGGCCAGCTGTGTGCCAGTGTGTCTGTCACGAGGGGGGCTCTTGTCAAGGAATACCAGAGCTGGCAGTGGAAGGATTCCCAGGAAGTGAACAGGTCTACATGTGCTCTGCCGAATTGACTCCAAATCAGCTGGACCACCCTGAGGTGGAGTCTCCACTCTTCACTGAACGTTGCCTGCTGCGACTGCCCAGGATAAGAGTAGCCCGCAGCGTCCTTAGCTGCTGCTGAATCCAGAGGAGGAGTTGCGACATGCGATAAGAGCGTACGCCGCCATGGCAATTTATATATGCTACTGTCGCTGTGTTGTCGGACTGGACCAATTCATGTTTGCCCTGGATTAACGTCAATAGCCTCCGCAGGCCAAGTAGTACAGCCAGCAAATCTAGGCAGTTGATGTGCCAACCCAGTTGTGGTCTTGACCAGGAACTGTTGCACACCGCACCCCAGCCCAGTTTCGAGGCATCTGTGGTGACCACGACACGTCTGGACACTTGCTGTAGGGGAACTCCTGCCCATAGAAACACAAGGTCTGTCCAAGGGATGAATAAGTGGCGGCAGAATGGCGTGATAGTGTAAGGCTGACATCAAGAGGTCGTAAAAGTCAAAGAACTCTGCGAGAACCAAGTCATAAAAACTCACACAGAAGAACATCTTCGCCTGAGTCAACACATCCTACTGAGCAAGGACAATAAAACACAAATCTCACATCTGACCTCTATCTAACCTCAGGCCAATTTAGGCACAAACATCTGAAAGCTCCAGGTGATGGTCACTAAGGGGATGATCATGTCTGACGTATCTGGGGGTGGGGCCTCGTGGCGGAGCAGGCGACATCGCGTTGCTTCGACCCAAGGTGGCTGTGCTGAGGGGGAGATCAAAGCACTTACCTGAGTGGTCTGGATACCAGTTCCTTAGTGGACATCTCGCTCCCTGGGTCATCTGTCTCAGGGGCGCTTAGGAGCCTTCCAGGTCCTCGTGCCGGCCCGAGAGACGAGGGGCGTCAGCTTCCTGCTGGAGACTCTACGATGTGGTGTACTGGGCTCGGGTTGAGACGGCGCCGCCTGGGCTTTCGCTGCCGCAGGGGAGCGCCCTCGATGAGCGGACTGGGTGTGGAGTCTTGAGCTGCTGGGTGAAGTCTTCAACGGTGTTGCCGATAAATCCAATCTGCGAGATGGGCTGTTGAGAATGTGGGCTTTGTCGGCGTCACTTATCTCGACCAGATTCAGTCACAGGTAGCGTTCCCGGAGCGTTCCCGACCAAGGTGGACATCGCCTGCCCATGTGACTTTCCTTGCCCGGAGATGTTGCAGCACATCGGACTACCTACATCCACTTATTTTAGTTCCTTGGCCTGGTGTAGTATTATACATGAAGAGGAATTGAAATGACATGATTTGAATCTAGGAAAAACTCAAACTTTGCAATCCTGGATTTATTCACGGTCATAAATTAAATGGCCCAGGCATTGATTTAACTTCTAGGCCCCTCAGCATGACCTTCTGAACTTCCACACTGAGTTAAAGCAGACTTCTCTTTAAAAGGTTTCCTAAAGACCATCAGATTTGCACGATTCGAATACTAACACATTTCATCTTAATCCAGGAACATTCTACACAATGACATTCTCAAGATATAACATTTCATGATTAAATATGCACTATTTTGTGTGGTAATTTTGTAAAAGAATCTGAAACAAAGGACCATTAATCAACTGTTGGAAAAGACACCTCAGTTGACCAGGTGACTCTGAAAAGTCACTTCTGATTGGCGCAGGACACCTTTGGGGATGTGGCCATTTTCAGTTAAAATGTTTCCAAACAGGAAGAACACTCTCTCTTCCTCTCTTCTCTTGCCATCTTCCCTTTCGCTTGTCTCTCCTGCTATGCTGGCTGCTCAGACTTAGCTCTGACTCTTCCCTCGTGGTCTTCTCTGGATCTCGCCGGAACCAGATCCATGCCATGTGAGGTCCAAGGAAGATTGGGACTCAAAGTCCCGAGGAAGCCTCTCACTCTCTATGTTCCATCAGAAGGCCTCGCTTCAAATCCAACCTCATCATTCATACAGACAATAACTAGATCCGATCTTACAGAGGTCCAAAACATTGATGGAACGAACTTTCGACCAAGAGCCAAGAACCAAGCAATACAAAGAATAAAAGGAAACACAACAACAAGCAAGTACATCTCCAATATTGTGCTCAAGTGCTGGTGTATTAGTTAAATACTTTCCGCAAATCAATGTAGACTCAAATAAGGTTAAATGGTTCATAAGGCATTGTCACCAGACTCCATAAAGTTCATTTTCACTGTATTGATCATTTATTTTACATTCTGTCACTCTTTTCACCAACCTGTCTCATGTATATATGTGTTAGGTTAGATTTATGTTTAGAATAGCAATAACGTTTGTCTGTATTCAAAGATGATTGACTGTGGTATGTTTTGATCAATAATCTCATTCCTGTTTCTCAAATATTTCATTTCAAAGCTGTACCTAAATACAATGTGATTTTATTTTCAATAAGCCATAAGAATAATATCACTCCAATAAGTGAATTCATTACAATTAAAGCTAATTCCTTGCAGTAAAAATTGTGAGCGGATACAACTAGACAATGTATTATGATTTTAATGGTGGAGAATAAAGTATTTATTTGTCAAATATATAATTTATTATGGTTGTCGAATGCGACTAATTCCATCATACATTTCATTACCTAATAGGGTACAATAAGGAGAGTTTAATTTAGTTCATAGCTCACATATTTCGAGACCCTAAATTCCCTTCTAAATGTAGCATACCAAATATCCTACACTGGTTTACCTGCAGGATGGCCATGGCATGCAGGGCGGAGGCAGCCTTTCCAGTGGCACTGTAGGCTTTGGTCGCCAGAGACGACGTAACGGGGCCCGCGGAAGAAGGAAAGCCGCGACCGCAATGTTGCCATGGTCATATTCTCGCAATGAGAACATGAACCATCCACAAACGCTGCCTCAGTGTGATCGCTGCCAAGACACATAAGGCAGCACCTGTGTCCGTTGGAAGCGGAGAGATAGACCGCATCCAGGAATCACAAAAAGACGGAAAGGTATCTTTATGAAGACGCATCTTTAAAAAGACCACTCGACTTGCAGAAGGAGAGAAAGCCACTTAACTGTGCCGTATATCCAACAGCATACGCTTCTTAAGAGATGAATGGAACAGCAGTAGTATTCAGCTCGCTGATAGTACAACCGCTCGGCTCCAAAGAAGAAATCTGAATGGAATTGCATTACAGCTCCTTTTATACCCATATGTCTGGGGAAGTGGCATGCAAACCTAAGGTAATGTTGATGTTTATAATAAAAAGGGAGGTGTGCTGTAGACAAGAAGTGTTAAACGGATTATATGAGAAATAAATGAATTCACATCGTCTAATGTGCAAAATCTGATCTCACTTTAATTTTAACCTTTCAATAAGTTTGTGAGCTATTCTCCAGACGATAACATTTAGAGAATCTAGGATCTTTGCTACCCAAAATGAAGAATATGTCTTCATGTAGAACATAAATCATAAGTAGATGTGTATTTTAAATGTTAGCTGTGCACAGTGGCAGTCTCATTTGTACTTGTATATTTAACCAAATACGGCTCAGAATTGTAAAGTATTAATAAGTGGCACCTTTTAATGACTGAAGCCATTCATTTTATAGGCCTCTTAAAAACAGTAGTAAAATTAGAAGGCTTGTGGTAAAAAGCTGCTTTGCTTAATTCATCTTTTCCTTTTACAGTAGAATAGTGGACTTCTGTTTTTTTATTATTATTATTATTTTTTATTTTTTTTTATGTTCCTTCTTTTTAAATGTATGGCACATGCACACATTCAGAAACATGGTGAGGAGGAAGAGGTCTTTAAAGCTGTCCAAATTTATCTATTTGCTCTCTAACCACCAAAGATCAGGTCACGTCATGAATGGAACATTCATGCTAGTTTTCGCCCACAGAATGGACCAGTAATTCTGGCAGACCTTTACCTTCACAACTCATTAAGATGTAGCTGAGAATGCCATTCATGCTCGGAATTGACAATAGCATTATCTGGACAGCAGCCTAACAATCCAAATCCCACCCCCCTCTAATGCGCACACACACTTCCACACACTCTTTATTCACCACTCAGGGGAAATTTATCGTCTTCTACAGTCTACTCATCTGCCACAAACCTTTTCCTTCTGATGAATCAATTAATAAGTAACGACTTTGACAAACTTCTGTGACAGCAGTTTTAACATTGCAGAGCAGCGCCGCTGGGGCGTGTTCTGACAAAGAGCAATTCCGCAACTTAACTGAGTCCAATCTGTCTTAGCGGCTTGCGATTGTTCAGCGGATAAAACTCTGCTGTTAAAACCCAAGAGGGAAGGAAAACAATACTACAGCCTACTTGAAACAAGACAAGAAAAAAAATCACTCCATTGTGCTATGCCTACTAATTCCCCTAAGCCCATTGTAAAAACAAGGCACCCGGTCAAGGCAACAACAAAGAATATATATTTTCTACTCCCCTTGATATGACTGCTACTTTAGCTGAGACAAGGCCTAATATTTGTCAGACACACTGGCTTTTATTATGGTGGAACAACTGTAGCATAGCTGATGCTTCGGCAACCGGATCATTCTGGTACAAAAACCAGCTCGGCAGTGGCACTGTCCTGATGTGCACATCAAAATCAAGACGCTTACGTGCTCTGTTATTTAATTGGTACTGTTAGAAATAACGGCATCTCGCAGCACTCTTCTGCTCACTCATTTTCCTTATAATTATCCAATTTTGGAAATCAGCAGGTGTCCCCACACAGAGTTTACTGGAGACACCTCTTGGGGGATGATTTGTGAAAGGCAGCCCAACGAAGGACAGGAGGGGGGAGTGTGTGTGGGGTGTGGGGGGTTCATTTTTAACATGTCTCCTCCCCACTGTATGTCTGGCGGTTGTAGGTAGAGAGTACAGATGCATCATCAGAAAACATCAAGAAATTTTCCAGGTCTTCTGAAGCCATTTATCACTTTGTGTGATAAGCAGACCAAAATGTAAATAATTATTCCCCCAAAACAATTCATTAATGCACTCCATATGTACTACATAAATCAAATATGGCGGCGCATATTAAATAAAAAAATTATAAGAGAGGTCGTAGATTGCTATTTTTGGAGATGCCCAAGTTGTTCAAAGAAACCACTGTTGCAGATTGTAAGGGTTGTACGGTTTGCACATTCAGATGTAAAACAAGCGCACTCTTTTGATTAAATCTTTTGATACATACAAAATGCAATCCATATTGTTGTTAAAGGCTTCTAACAAACCTTAACATTAATGCACAGCTCACAGCAATTACTGACATCTACTCTTGGCTAAAGGAAGCACCTGCTGACGGCAGTGATAAGACAACAGCAGTTCAGCACAGCTGCTCATGGGAAACCTTGATAGTTCCACACCAGAGACACAGAGCTGGAGGTAAATTGAATTTCTATCTTCCTCTCTGACATTTAGACTCTTGACACTCTAATTACTGAGGCCAAGTAATTTTTTGCGTTCGCAAAAAAAACAAAATGTGGTAATTACTTTTTTCTCTCCTTTTTGTTTTTAGTCAATAAGCTAAGTTTTAATCATGGATAGCAACAGTCAAACCACAAGAACAAAAGTGACTCAGCGACCCCTGGCAGACGAGGGACGGGAAATCAATTATGTAGGCTGCAGGTGAAGAATTAGCAAGCAGCTGTAAAGGAAAAAAACTTTACATTACAGTGAGAGGACTGCCACGTTCGGGTTCAGGAGAGAGGCAGAGATAAGGACGGTTAGCATTTCAACATTAACCAACGATCCATGATTTATGTCCACCTCAGATGTAGAAATGTATTCATATTGTTGGGGGTATGTTTGTAGTGATTGGATGGTGACTGTAAGCCATCTGGTTTACTCCTTACAATTCATTTGAAAATGATAGTGCTACATCAAAATTATGTCCAATAGAAATGTATCTAATTAAGAGACAAGCAATACAGTGAGCTTTGCTGCAGAAATTCTTCTTTTTATTGATGTTCATAAGATTGGAGACTTTGTGGATGTTTCTAGAGAATAAGACACTTACTCATGACAAGTTCATTGGGTCATCTTGTGACACTTGCATGTGAAACCCATGGCGCACCATTTTTATAACTAAACTTGATATCTTAAACTGTGCAAATGTGTGAAAATTATGAAAAATGGTAAACTCACATTAAAGGAATTTTCTGGGTTCAATACACGTTAAGCCAACATGGTCTCATAGTGAAAATGTGACTGTATATACATTTTTGCAAAACTTGATTTATGTGTCTCCGTGTGCAATTCTCTGCAGTTTCCAGGTGCAATGAACACTAGAGGCACTACAACAACTGTGTTTTATTCACTTTCACTCAAATCATGACTTTAATGGCCGATTATGACTTTAATAAATACTTATTTTCTCTGTATTACTCAGTCCCTACTATTTTATGATATTGATACACTTTCTCTAACATATCTTATGAAAAACTATACATTTTAATGCTTTTTTACAGACCCACCTACAGATATACACGTTTTCCATCATAAACAGCTTGCGCAGTAGCTCACAAATTAGTGACACTAGGGGTCCCTATACAAAACACCACAATGAGCTGAACTGTGTTACGTGAACTGCTGATGCAGGTGCAAGCAAGCTGCTGCGTGCAAAATAGCAGGTGCACAGGAGGACCATGGAGAGACTCTATGAGGGGAAGAGGCATAGCCTAGGAGGATTCAGCTTTCAAGTGCCTTTCAGGAACCTGATAATCAGGTCGTGCTTCCTCAGATACTTACCGTCTACTGCGTCATGGTGCGCAGCTCTAGCGGCTATGTGCACCTTCAAGAGGGAGGAGGACAGATGCCCCTCCAGCCTCTCCTGCAGGAAGGAAAGCACTGAACCAACTACGCATCTCTGGGTGTCTTCGACCTCGGGAAGAATACCAACTTGCGAACAAATGCCACTTCAAGGCATATGGCTGCCTCGTAGAGGCTTTTGCTGCCACAAGGGGATGCCCTCGTCGAGCAGAGGGGGTACAGGATCTTGAGCCGCGCTGGGGAAAGGTATCGCTGTATTGCCTCTGTCTGCTCCATTACCTCTGTGAACTGCTAGGCAAAGTCCTCGATGGTGTCGCCGCATAGGCCACTCTGGTATATGGGGGCGCGTTCAGGAAACACACTTTGTCGGCATCTCTCATCTCAACCAGATTGAGCCACATGTGGACCACCTGGACCACCAAGGTGGACACTGCCTGCCCGAGTGCCCGCACCATGACCTTTGTCACCCAGAGGGCGAAGTCAGTTGCTGAGCGCAGCTCCTGCATCACATCAGGATCAAGACTACCTTTGTACCTCTTCAGTGCCTTGGCCAGGTGTACTTGCATGAGCACCATTGCATGCAGGATGGAGGCGGCCTGTCCAGTAGCACTGTAGTCTTTGGTTGCCAGAGACGACGTAGTACTACAGGCCCTGGAGGAGAATACCATTCGATTCCGCCAGGTGGCGCCATTTTTCAGGCACAGGTGCACCACAACCGCCTTATCCATCTGAGGATTCTCCATATATTACTTGGCCACCCCACCGTCGAGGGTATTGAGAGCAGATAGATGAACTGGGGAGTCGGATTCGGACAGAGAAAGATGTCTCCCACGACCTTGTCAGTTCATTGTCAGTTTCACACCTCTTGTCAGTTCGCTGCGAGCTTCAGGGGTGGGTTCCACTCCAGCCCAACACTTGTGGCGGCCCGGACAAGCATGGTGATCAGCTCTGCGTCGGCCTCAGACTGGGCAGAAACACATGAAGGTGGCAGCCGAGTCCTCGGCATCCGACATCACCAACGCTCTCCAGTGCTGCTATCGAAACCTCATCCTGCTCGCAAGCTCCAAAAGAGACATTAAGCTGGTACTGAGACAAGCTGCCTGACTCATCCCAGAACTGGAATGGTTCAAACAATCATGCTGGGAATGAGCAGTCCATGGGGGATTACCCGGCTGAGCGTCAACCGACCCGGCATTGTACTGTAGGTAGAAGGCCCAGGCGCGGGGGGCGGCTAGAGTGGAAAGGAAAGCCGCGACCGCAACGTTGCCATAGTCATGTTCTTGCAATGAGAACATTAACCATCCATGAAATCTGCCTAAACGTGATTATGGCCCAGGCACGTGAGGCAGCGATTTTGGCGTGATAGCGACTGCAACAAGGAATTATACACAGACAAAAAGGTGTCTTTAAAAAGACGCTACCTGTCAGTGCATGTTCTTTTAGAGGAAATATACTTTTTTATTTGCAAGAATATGTACTCTTTTAGCTGTCAAAGTGCCCAGGGGCATACTCTGCTTCGGTCATGCAGAGGGAGAGAAAGCAGCAAAAATGCACTGTATATCCAACAGCATATCCTTCTTAGTGGGGTGAATGGACTGGCAATGGAATTCAGCTCTATGTGAATCAACCTCTTGGCTCCAAAGAAAAAAATCTGAATGTGTGGTTGTGAGCCAGCTCCTTTTATACCCGTATGTCCGGAGGAGTGGTACGCAAATTCCAGTTGCCAATTTTAAATATTTCAAAACACTATTGTTAGGTTCATGCAAAAATGTTAGGTTAAGGAGATATGTTTTAAAAACATCCATCTAAAATGTCTTTTGGTGCCCTCAGCTGGACATTTCACTGGAAAACTACAGCCAAAAGGTGTTATACAGCATGTGTATTTTTAATTGCAGAAAATGTTGTCTTGTTCACATAAACTCCATGAGATCAGGCCGCGTTAAGATCAATTGACAGCATTTGTGACAGTTTTGATTACCACAAAATTCTTTAAAAAAAGGTGTTACAGAGAAGCACTTACAACTGAACTGAATGGGGCCAGTTGTTGAATGGGTTTAAATGAAAGAAACATGACGTTTATAATTGTATAAAGCACTTGTGCATTATTTGAGCAGTAAAGTTGTTTAAATCGTTGTTTTTTGGGGGATTACAGCATTTTCAACATTCTGTCGTTATGGCAATAAAGTTTCAAATAATAAAAATTGGATATAACGTTACACGGAAAAAGGTTAGCAAGCAATTTTTTTACACTAAATAATCATAACATGAATATTGTTTCTTTTGAAACAGTGAGTATTTCAATATTAATAGATTGCCCCCATTTACTCACATTGCAAGTGCCTCACTGTAACTCAGATGTCTGGGTTATTTTTAAAGGCGGGACATTTTTGTGCTAAGCAACATTGTGCCACAAACACTGTCGACTGAGTTGAACATTGACAATTTTTTAACGCCGCTACTACACGGGCCACCATCTTGATTGTTTTGAGTCTGAGTCACATGACAACAAAAGCATCACCATTTTCAGATATCTCAGTTTTCCCTGTCCACACTACAACATGAAGATGGCATTTTCAAATGTATCCACTTGATAGAGCAATTTTGTAAAGTTCCATATTCGTTGTCAAAACCGCTGTCTCTGTGTGGACAGAAGGCCAAAATATTTTCAAAAGAAAACATTAGTGTAGATGTAGCCTGAAATGCCACAGCCAAAGCGAAAGTTTGCTAATTACCTTACAGAAATGTAAGTGCAGGGTAGTTCTAGCAGGAAGACTAGCAGCTGTACATCATCACACCATTAGCTAGGTAACTCCCAGCCAATCACATGTAAGTCTTTGCTTTATAAGTTTGCTAACAATCTATCACATTGCTGTTTCAGTGTGCTAACGTGGCAACCTCCACCACCCCACTGCCACCGGTTGAGTCCCGTCCTGCACGGGTGTAGGCTCCTCGCCCCTGCCTCCTATCTTCGGCAGGATTTGATGGTTCCGAGTACAACTTCGGATAGCCAGATGGGGCTTATGCCAAAGAGAGACATTACATTCCTGTTTTCTATTCATAAAATAAATGTAATATAAAACTTCACTCAAATCTGCAAGTCTTCCTGATAGAACTGTCTGACATGCTTTTGCTCCCAGACATAAGGCACCTGCTGCTGATCGCTTGTGAATATGAAGTTTGAAATAGCGTTTTGTGCGCACTCTAAACCGCGTGGCTTTCCTAGTGGCTACAACTTCCATTTACATTAACAATTTTAAATTGGGCTGGAAACACTGCTTTATTTGTTAATTATTTTGCAACATTCAGATTTTTTCTTGCATAAAATATATATGTAACTTTGGATGAAGACTTTGGTATGAGCTCTTTTACCTGAGCCGATACACTACCAACCAGAACACCCTAGCAACCACCCAGAACACCTTAGAAACCACATAGCAATGCTCTGAAAAACTCACTAAGAATACCTTGCAACCACATTCTAATGCCTTGGCAACCACCTAGCATCATGACATCGAGTATTGCACTGGCAAGCACTATTAAAATTGCAGTTGGATTTAATGATGTGTTAGGGAGCATGTCTGAGGTTGCAGTTCTTTTTTTATTTCTTTTGACGACAGAAATCCAAACTGGCACAACCAGTCCTCCTTATCTCCCTATTTCACTCTGACATGAACTGCACACTGATAAAAGGCGATCTCATTAAATGACAAACAGCAAGGAAGAACAAGAAGTAAAATAAAAAGAGAGACACAACCATATCAGCAAGAGTAGTTGTTCACAAAGATACACTAAAGGAGACTAACAAACTTTTAAAAGTTTTTTTTTTTATCTCAAATATTCTGCTAATTGAAAAGCAATGAGCAAATAAACAATGCTGATGACAAACAATTTCTTTGAGGTTATTTTTCTTTTAATGCAGGTTAATTTATGCTTTTCGCCATTATTCAAAGACTTGGAGGATTAATTAGCGCCGAGCAGTAGATAGCTCGTTGCATTCTCTGTCAGCGTACGCCATCTGTAGCAGCATGCTGATTAATGAACAGGTGCGTTCAGATGTGCTTTCATCAGGCAAGCTGAGACAGAAAACTCACATCTCCTAATCTGCTGCTGGCTATGGTACAGAAGTCCCATTTGCTCCTCACCCCGGCACAAAACATTAAATCGCCTTATTCTTCGCACACTAACAACTGACAAAATAAAGCCTGGCTAAGTGCAAAATGCGATTAATGACGATCAATGATACAATGATTCCTTTCACAACTCAAAGCATAGATAGAAGGTGAAAAATTGTATTCCCATTATTTCATTTCATTCATGAAATGAGCAGAATTAATTTTTAGGTAAATTGTTCATTAAACTATACATAAATTGTTGAATTCAGTTCAATGCAAAAATTTCAAAAGGATTGATTAATGAATAATGTTACTCTGAAACTTGTGCAAATTTTCACAATCAATTTTAAAGCAGAAATTTACACAAGAAGGAATTTAAGATTTTTTTTTCTGGGAAATTGAAGCATATTGCCACATTCAGTCCAAAGCAACAAATTAAATAAGAATGGATTTATGAGTGATTTCACACTGAAACTTAAAAATAAGATGAGTACAATTATTGCATTCAATTCAAGGCACATTTTACATAAGTTTATTTGCAAGTTGATTTGTATAACCATTCTTGTACGCTACGATTTATGCAAGCATGTTTTTACAAATGGTTTGCTCTGAAAAGTACATAAATTGGCTTTCATTCATGATCAGAACACGAGCAGAACAAATTTAGTTTTGTTTGCATAAAGCGTGTGTCAACGCAGATGTTCTTACTTTAACATATCATTCCCTAAAGCCCAGATGCATAGCTAGAGAAAGTAAATGCAGCTGTATCCATCGATGAGGTAGATATGTGCACAGCTGGTGAAGGATGATGTGGTCTTCAAATGAAGTGTGGCTAGCTGCAGTCCATTAATAGCATGCAAACTGAGGAATTTTAATTGATCCAGCACAGGTGGTTTTTGAGAGCAGCTCTGCGGTAGGTTAGAGTATATGGCATCTAATTAGCTCTGGGATTTCAAATCTTCCTGTTCAGTTCTTAAAGCTTCGATGAAATTATATACATACATTACCATCTCTCTCTCTCTCTCTCTCTCTGTGTGTAGGAGTGTTTGTGAGTTTACGCACAAACATTTTGCTGTGCATGTTTGGTATACAAACTTTTCCAGTATAATACATTGCATATGCAACTATCTCTTAAGTTCCTTTGGGAGATTAAATTGAAAGTCTGTCTCTCGAGAGCGAGCAAATAAGTGCAAAAATATAAGTACAACCTTAAAAAATAATTGCAACCTCAAGACTCAAGAGCTTTTTGTGGTGTAACGAGGGGCGTAGCCAGGAGTTTTTCAAAGGGGTGGCCAGGCAGGGGCAAGCGATCAGCCTGTGGAAGCACAGAAATATTCGGGCAGCATTTTTATATCGTCAGACTGGATACAATGACACCTGAGACAGAGAGGGGCCAACATGGACCGAATATTGCCATCCCTTGCCACCCCCTAGCTCTGCCACTGGGAGTAACCCAAACACTGGTTTCTGTATGAGGTTGTAATCAAGTAATAATGTTTTTGGGTCAGTATGACTGAATATTTACAAGATACTCAAGAGGTTTATTTGAAGTAATCTTTGTTTTTTTTATCAAAATGTTCTAATTTCTTCTGGGTTTTGTTTAAATTAGATATTTAGACACTGGTCTGTGAGAACAACTGTTTCCAATGAAACCACCCCTAAATGACACACAAATACATAAATAACAAATACAAATTTAGTGATTGTTTGCATTCTAATAGTCTGGTGGAAACCATGGGCGTAGCCTTTAAATAACTTGGAGTTTTCGTCCAAATTTGTATTTTTCCAAATTGTCCTTAACAGAGAAGTGCGGCTTTCAAACTGTTTCAGAATCACTCTTTCAGAAATCAGAATGTATGCATTGATTTAAACTATTTTATAAATATATATTTCAAATCAAAGAATAATCTCTAATATTCTGAGTGGGACTGGGTCTAATTTGGCTACGCCACTGGTGGAAACACAGAATTTGAAGAGAAACCGCACCCCTACTAAAACTGCAGTGGCGTGTGGATTTAGTACGTTGAGAATGTGTTCCGTTGTGCAAATGTCCGGGTTCAATTCCACTTTTTGTCCCACTTTTACCCATTCTGTTTCCTGTCTCCACTATTAATATTTTCTTTAATACTATATTATACGCGTTGGATTAATGAAAATCTTTTCTTTTATCCAAAGCGACTTACAGTGCACTTATTACAGGGACAATCCCCCTGGAGCAACCTGGAGTTAAGTGCCTTGCTCAATGACACAAATGTGGTGACTGTGGGGATCGAACCAGCGACCTTCTGATTAACGGTTGTGCTTTATCCCACTACACCACCACCACATATGGTTATAAAGGGAAGCGGGCGTTTGTCTGTCAGTCAGAATTTTTTTTCGGAGCCGAGCGGTTATGCAACAGCAAAGCGGAGTCTCACTACTGTTCCACTCACCTCTATCAGAGCATTGCTGTTGGATCAACTGCGCGTTACCAGTGGCTTTCTCCCTCTCTGCACACTGTGCAGACAACACCCCTGGGCCATTCGATAGCGCTTCTGTAAAAGTGTGTATACCTCTAAAAGAGAGTAATACACAGCATGCGTTGAACGTCCTTTTCAGGACGTGTCTTTTTAAAGATGTCTTTCCGCTCTGTGTAGTTCCTGGATGCGGCTGTTTTCTGTCCGCTCCTGACGGTCATGAGTGCTGCCTCGCGTTTCTGGGCTGCGATCACACAGAGGCAGTATTTATGAATGTTTTGTTCTCATTGCGAAAACACAGCCATGGCAATGTTGCGAACGTGGCTTTCTCCCTTCTGTTGTGTCACTACATTCGACACAACGTCGAGTGAGTGACAGAAGGGGAACGTCATGGGTACTGTTGTAACCTCCGTTCCCTGATGGAGGGAACAAGATGTCGTGTCCCCCACGACACTAGACCTACCACTGTAAATGGCCGTACCTTATCCTCAGTGCAAAAAACTGACTGACAGATGCACGCATGCCCGCTTCCCTGTGTACCCGTATGTCTGGGTGTGGGACATGTAAATTCTGTCTGTCAAAATTTCTCAATGGCCTTTTCTCAAGTTCAGAGGTACACAAGGGTCTACATTCGACACAATATCTCATTCTCTCCAACAGGGAACGGAGGTTACAACAGTAACCATGACGTTTTAGTGCAATTAGCTGTGGTGTTACTACAGTAATATGCTGTTAATATAGTATCCATATTTAATTTTGTGGTTACTTTGATTTTAACACAAAATATCATGGTGATACTATGGTTATTGTCCTAAAACCATGCTTAAGGGTAGGTGAAGGGTGTCTTTGGGACATTTAATAAGCATAATAAATGTTATGAAGGCAGGAGAGGATCTAAATGCGGTTACCCTCCTAGGTCTAAGGGGTCTTACATCCGCCTGGCACCATTTTGATATTTTGGCTTCTGGAATGGTCAATTTTCATAGCAGAGTGAAGAGTCATATTTCTGGATTCTATAGATTCTCATCTACAATGTGGATGCATTGTAAATACACTTGAGACATTTGTGCATGTTCTGATGTGACATATCACCAAAAAATACAAAAACGGAAATTCAGTTGTTTTTATTATATATATAAAAAAAAAAAAAAATATTAAACACACACACACCTTTGTTTTGCGGTAAAATGTATAATAATGCTATAGATTTGCACTAAAATACAGAAGGCTTATCATTCGCGGAAGTCAACACAGTCTATGCAGTGGAATGGCAGCTTTTTCATAAAAAAAAAGTTAGTTAATACCTTGATCCATTCCGAAGTTATTAATAGATATGTCAGGGGTGCGCACTTTGACCTTCTAGTGCGTCAGTCGACTTTGAAGATGAAGAACAACAAACAAGACAGGAACAAACAAAACGTCCATGATCGGAAAACAAAACCAAAACACATCCAAAGAGTACACAGGCTGGGGAAACATCCACGGAGGGCAAAGGTAACAATCACAACTACAGCCAAGAATCTACATTCAAACATCCACATTCAACGACCGACAATGACTGGAGAACAAACAGGGTTTAAATACACAAACACAATGATGACTAAACGACATGCAGGTGAGAACAATGAAGTGCATGGGCAGTGATGAGGGCAGGGAATTATGGGAAGTGTAGTTCATGACAGTTGACAAGTGAAACACCGGGCAGACAACAGGAGATTGTGACAATAAACATGCTGCAGTGATGCCTCTATAGTGTATATTAGTATTTATTTAGGTATGCAAATAGTATCTGCCACATATCTGAGTGCAAAGAAGATCCTTTTTGTTGCTATTTAAACATATTGTAAAAAGCATATATCTGCCAGATATAATAAATAAATAAAAACATGTGGTTGGTCATGTTACATGACAAACATTCATTTCCTGCCTAAAAGGGTTGTTCCTAGCCAGAATTAGCTTCAAAGTAGACCAGAATTTATGCCGAAATTCAGAATCCTGCTTACTTGAGGCTGAGAAACAGAATACTCCAAATTTCGTGTTATTATCATGTTCATTGTGTGAAAAATAGTTTGGATTGAGGAGTAACTATGATCTAATATAATGCATTCAGTTGATTAATAATATTTCTAATGTCATATTTTAATTAAGACTAAACTAATTTTTCATTGTTAGATCATTAGTATGGCTATTATATAACATGTCAGTAAAGTGAAGACAAATATATGCATTCTCTCCTCCTACTAAAGCTTTTGTTGATATCAGCTCATTTGATTTGTTGCCACTTGCATCCGTATGCTAATAAAAACTGAATCTTTCCTTCCTCAGCATGTATAAAATGCTAGAGCAGTGAGCCAGAGCGAGTCATAACATTACGTTAAACTTTGATCAAATGTGGTCAAATAAGATAAATAAGAAGAGTGAAGCCAAACCAGAATGCCTACACTTCATTTAGAAAGACAACCACTCATTGTACTGATTTATCATTTTACCTTAAAGAAACACACAAGCTAAATTTTGTCTACAAGTGTCTCGTATAATAAAATACTCTTGCAAAACAGCTTTGGGATCTGTTAGACAACCAACATCTACTCGTTTCCATTCACCTGAGACAAACTAAACTAGACCGTTGAATGGCACTGAATTGCATGCCTTATGATATGCCACACATTAGCATTCAACACTCTGCCATTGAATACCGATTTGCTGCATATTAATCGTTTTCCTTTAATTGTGTATTCTTACATTGTGGGGCATTTGCATAGCAGTTGTTTTGTGAGAGAGAAACTGACCTGCTGTAAGTGCAGGTTCTGCTCTTTCTTCCTAATGAGAACAGGATCACATCTGTGGGGACCCCAGGAGCCCTTCGCTACCACCCGTCAAATTCAGCACAAACAGATCTAGCCCAAGGCATTTGATTTACTCTTTCACTGTTCTGTATAAACCATAGACTTTTTTGTGTGTGTTTTGTGTGTTCTCAAACCTTCTCAGCTTAGCTCAAAGCTGTACCCCAAGGATCTGCTACTTTTGATGATAAATCCACATGGAAATCTCTTGTGATATTTTGATGCTTTTATTGTTTAGCAACAAAGTGAAAATGGTGAACAGGGGTGAGAAATATTGACAAGGAGTTTCTGGTGCATGAACATCCAAAATGGATATGTTGGACATGTTAATGTAGTCTCATGAAGAGCTTATATAAGCGTATGCATTTTACTACCATTGAGACAAACTATTTAAATTAAAATACATTCATTAGTTTTAAGCAAGCTTACAATGCAAGACTCTAGTTTAAGAAAGGAAATGTTAACAAATTTGATTCATGCATTCCATATGTAATATATTCCATGTTCTCTGATGCCATATTGCTTGAATCTTGTACATTCAAATCTGACTTGTTGGCATGTTTTTGTGCTAGGCATTTTTCTACATTTTTAAAATAAAAATAAACAACTAATAAAAATGAATGCATTTAATATTAGTCTCTCACACTCCTATAACTTGCTTGCCAACGATTAACGCTTCACATATCAATGGTGGCACATGTGCCTAAGGTTGTAGACCTCTGATAAAGGCCAACATGATAACACAGGAAATCGTCACGTTGCTTCTGAAATTTCATGTTACCTGAAATCAGCCCCATTCAGGCGAATTACTAAAAAGCTGCATACCCCATCACATTTTGAGCAGCCTCCAAGATCTGGGCTCTTGTCCCGTGGGAACCAGAGAGTAATCATGTTCACATAAACAATAGAGAGCATAATCCGGTTGCATTTTTGCTCTAAAATGAAATTTTTACCCCATTGACGGTTATGTTTAGGTTTAGTTTTAGGGTTAAGATTTGCATAAAATTCACAACAAAAAATGTAACTTGTTTTTGGTGCCACTCTGTGGACATTTCACCTGGTAGTTGGAGCTCAAACGTGCTTATAAATAACAACACATCCAGCTTCAACCACTGGGGGCAGTGATTTGAATTTCAGTAAACACAGACCAAATTCAGCAGCAAAATATTCAACCTACTTTTTCCGAATCCACAGTGTGATCAGTCTGTCTAGCATATAGCATATAAATTAATGTATGCCCTCTCATGTAATTGAGGCAGGCATGCACTATCACACATGTTCAGTGACTTTTGGTTAATCCTGAGAATAAGATTAACACACACCTTTAAACAACATGCAAGAAATAAGAGAATATTGGCTAACTTTACCTGACCTAAGGGATATAGATCATTTTGTGACAGCTAAAAATGATTCCAGCAGGTAAAAAGCAGTAGAGAATTCATTGAGTATTTTGTCTGCATTACTGGAAGTAGTGGTAGTGCCCTCTGAAATCTTTCAATCTTTCAAAGGTCAATCTTTCTTTGAGAAATGAAAAATATATCAAGACCTCCATATGGACAAATAATCAGAATGCATCAGGACATGATATCTGGAATATGCAAGTCTAAAGCACTTTGGGTCTGTCTAGTTGCTCTGTTCAATACTGTATATTAATCCAGCATAAAACAAACATTATTTTGTTGTATCTATATACTGTCATGTCATGAAATAACACTGGTCTCTTACTAGTCAAATGTTTCTGAAAAATGGGCATGCTGTACTTTTCTTATCACATCCCTGAAAAGTAGTATATATATATATATATATATATATATATATATATACTGATTTTGCTAGACTTCCCCGTGAGATCACTAGACTGTCTAAACCACAAGCAAATACTAAAGCATTAAAACATAACGTTGCTCTCAAATAAATGTAACAACACATGTTAACACATTAAAAATTCTTTGATATTCTGACAGAGCAAGTCCTCTCTTTCTATGTGATATTGTTATGTATACCCTGTCTTGTTTCACTGTTGCCCTTTTGTTTGCCATTTTTGTCACTTTTGCATTTCTTAGTTTTCACTTTAGTCCCTTATGTAACTCCATAGTCTCTTTGTTAGCCTTCGTGTTTTCTGTCATTGTTTTCACCTGTCCTCATTAGTTTGCCTTTTGCTTCTGTTAATCACCTTGTTATCTTGTTTGAGTTCTGTTCGTTCATTGGCCCTTTTTCCCATGTTTATGTATTTATACCCTGTTTCTTTGTTCAGTCCTTGTCTATTGTTGTTTGATGTCAGCCTGGTGTGTGTTTCCTTCCCGAGTCCTCTGTTTGTTTACATCGTGTTTAGTTAGCAGTTTTTTATGTTTGATTTCCCCATTGTGGGTTGTTCCTTTGTGTTTACCTGTTTTGTTAATTAAATAAAGTTTAAACTGCGTTTGGATCCGCATCTCCTCGTTGCTCAAGCGTTACAGAACGATAGACCACACATGGATCCAGCAGCTATACGGGCCAAATGCCGGCTGCTCAACTTGCGGCAAGAAGACCAGCCTTTGGTAGACCACGCTCTCTACTTTCTTCTCCTGGCGACCTTTACAGACTTCCCGGACTCCGCATTGGTGGTTTTTTTTTTAAGGACAGCTTAAATCCCTCGCTGAGGGAGCGGGTGCCACAGGCAACGCCTGGCTGCACTCTCCGCGACTACCTGGAGACGACCCTACTAGCGTGCAGCTCACCGCTCCCTGTCACACCAGCCTCACCTGTCAGCGAGCAACCCCCCACGCCAGTGGCTTCTCTTGAACCTGCACAGTCGACTTCGTCCGCCCGGAGGAGGAGGAAAAGACAGGCTTCCACCTCCCGGCCCACGCCTGCCCCGGTCTGCGAGCCAGAGCCCACGCCTGCCCCGGTCTGCGAGCCAGAGCCCACGCCTGTCACAGTGAGCGAGCCAGCGGCCACGCCTGTCGCAGTGAGCGAACCAGCGCCTACGGCCTCTACCGCCAGCGAGCCTGAGCCCTCGTCAACCACGGCCAGCGAGCCTGAAGCCACGCTGACCAGGAACAGCATCCCAGCTTCGCCAGTCGCATCAGCCCGGAGGAAGAGGAGAAAGGGAGTGGTCTCTGCACTCCAGCCTCCGCCTGCCGCAGCCCCATGCCCTAAACCCCCCTTGGCTCTGCCCTCAGCGCCCGGCTAACCCGAGCCGGCACATACCACTGTAACCCAGCCAGGGCCTGTAGCCTCGACCGTCCCTGAGCCAGCGCCTGTAGCCTCGACCGTCCCTTGTTCCTTTGTGTTTACCTGTTTTGTTAATTAAAGTTTAAACTGCGTTTGGATCCACATCTCCTCGTCTGCCTCGTTGCTCAAGCGTTACAGATATGAAAAGGGCACAGACAAAGATATGCCACAGTTTTATGGCAAAGCAAGGGTCCAGGGTGACAAACATGCTGTGGCCAGCAAAACATTCTGTGTCGCTCCAGGCCATCAAGAAGAAAAGTGATAAAAAATAAATAAATCTGATAAAAGCTGAATTGATTTCGAGAGCAGATGATGTACCATGGCCTCAGGTGTTCAGATTAAATAACTGAGCTGATGTCAGAGGGGAAAAACTGAGGGAAGCAAAGCCAGTTTAAGGAACTGAACATAAGGAGAAAATTACACTGTTGCTGTGTACTTTACTGCGGTTATTTAAATTGAATAATACCGTCATATAGGAGCTAATTTTTGTGAAGTGCTTTAAACTACAACAACAATAATAATATATATATGCATCTATAAATCCAAAGAGAGTAAATCATAAATCACAGGCAAACATTTCCTAAAGGCATCAAGAACAACTTATATAATTAAAGGTGCAATATGTTGTAATATTCACCTTTTTTTGCCAATGTGTGAATGGCTTGTAATGAGCCCTTCCCAGACTTATAAGGTTACTTATTAAAGCATGTAGACTGATTTTCATGCGAAGGGCATGGGTCGCTTTTGCTGGGAAAATCCAAAGGATATGACGTGTATGCGTGCTCCAGAGAGCCTTGCCTCAGACAGTAATAACTTCTCTTTCGCTATTCAACAGTGACAACAAACTGCAACACTTGGTAACGTTACTTATAAAATGGAATCTAGCAAGTGTCCAGCTCCCAGCACAACACTGACTTCTACACAAATTCAGAGTAAGCCAAAAAATAAAAAATAAATGTTTATACTGAATCATGTCTGGCTAAGCGGAAACGTGATCATGATCGAGTGAAAACGAGTGAACATCAGCAGGGCATTTGATTCCTGGAGGGAACTTTGTTCGTTTTGGGAGATAAAAACTAACCTTGAATTGGCGTTCTTATTGGACATGTAAGCTTACATAAATGCAATGCATGTGAAATATAGTGGCATAAGGATTGATCAGTATAATTTTAGCTAACTTAATCTTTCCTGCTAACGCTGACGAATTGCAAGCTACCTTGCTTTGTAACTTTCAAATAACTTCAACGATCTTCTCTTTATACTAAAAGTCAGGTATACAGGATAAATTTAAGCAAATACGCTGGTTTCTTGATCGTAGTACAACATATGACATACAAAACATACAATAGTGCAACATAGCAGTGAAACAATAAACTGTCTGATATAGTTTGGTAGTATGTAGCTGTATGTGTGTATCAGTATGCTATGTTAGCTGATAAGTAGTTTTAGTTTAGTCTCAAAGTTTGTACAAAACAATTTTAACTGTGTAATTTTAATTACGCTACCTCATCTGTCAGCATGATATCGGTGGATCATGTTCAGTCTCTTTATTTGTTACGTCATTGTTTTGGCTGATGCTCTCTCGCTCGCGTCCCTATGGAGTGTGTGCACGAGTGCGAGCATGAGCAAAAGGTAGCTGGCGGCATTTCACTTAATGGCCACAGGTGTCATTAATAACAAGGGTTTCTGAATCTTACATACTGCACCTTTAACGTATTAGATCACAAAAACAATTAGGGGAAGATTATCAGTGAATAGCGACTTAAATTTCGGTCTTTTCCTAATGCAAAGCTATGGTATGAGTTTTAAAGGACTTACTGTATGTGAGAATGCACAAGTCATATGGATCACATTATGGTACTTTATACCATACTTTTTTTGTCCTTTTTTGAAGCTTGGCAGTATAAATCACATACATTTCTTTTTTATGGAGAACAGAAGAAGATCACCTTTTGTGTTTCAGTAATTATTCTGTCTGGCTATTTTATTTCATGGCATACACATTTAAATTGATGGTTTAATGACATTTAATTGCTGATGGTAAATATCATTAGAATTATTTCTACACAGACCTACGGTATACTAAGTTTAAAACAGCAACTAATTTACAAGATTGGCAAGCTAGTAATAACCAAAATAAGAACAGAAAACAATAATACATATCTTTTTTTAAATGCTGCTGCTGAAGAATTGATGATAGAAATGCCAAAATTGTTAAACACGTGCAATGGAATAGCTTATTAGCATTCTATTCATATGACAGTTTTTCTGCAGTATATAATATGTATACAGTGAATTTTCTGAGATTCTGAATTTGGGGTTTTCATAAGCTGTAAGCCATAATCATCAAAATTATATCAAAAAAAGGCTTGAAATATCTTACTTTGCTTGTAATGAGTCTATATAATATATTACTTTCACCTTTTAAGTTGAATTACTGAAATTAATGAACTTTTGCACGATATTCTAATTTTTCGAGTTTCACCTGTATATGCAGCATATATAACTTATATTGCATATTTACCAGGGTCCATTTCACCTTTGTACTGTTGTGCAACTTTGCTTAAAGGCTGGAAAACAGAATCCATGTATCGTTGGATCAAAATTCCCAGAGAGTTTATGTGACTGATCAGAGATTATCACTGGAGCCGGCTATCGGTTGCCTCAATATACTCGGTTATCTCAATATTTAATACTGCAATATCAAACATGAGCTTTATTAACTTTGTAAAGATTTCTTCTGAGTCACTTTTTTACGGCAGCACATATTTTATCTCCATTTCTTTTAAATTAATTATTAATGTCTCTGGAGTTTCCTTTCCATATATATGCTTTCTTTTTCCCCTCTGTTTTAAACTTATAAAGAATGAAATTAGTCTCAGTTGTCACATAATTTAAGCGGAGTGTGATTGCAGAGTCGTTTAGATTTGTTTCATTACTGCTCTTAAGAGGAACAGAAATCTGCCCGTATATCTTTGCGTTCTTTATGCATGCACGCCCATATCGGCACAGTCACGGGGGGTTCTCTGTGATCCTACACCATGCAGAGTGCAGCCGTGAAACCCACATACACCCTGTTACTCGTATGGAAAAATGGAAAGGCTGTACCTCATTAGCCTACACACAGTGTTAATCTAAAGCATAAAGAATACCTCTTCACAGTTTCCTGAATTATATATCTCAAAAGCTACCCACTCAGAGCATTTGGCAAAAAAAAGAAAGGGAAAACACAGAGCAGGGTTGTTAATAATATGATCTTTATACATAATTTTCACAATCTTTAAAATGATTCGGGGGAGGGTGTAAATATTATCATAATCTCCATCGTCCTCACATAAGTACACCAGAGCATAGTTTAGACATTTTTTAAATGCAAGTAGGATTATTTTTGGAATAGCATACTACACATACTATTTCTGTAGTGCATAATATTATGTATACTATGCACAATTTTTACATATATCTTCTGACTGAAATACATACTGTGTGCATTTAAAAAAAAAAAATAATTATATCAGAATTCCATGGTAAAGAACTACACAACCCATGATTCTAAGCAGGAAAACATTGTTTATTTGCATGTATCTGAATATTTTTTTTAATGATACTTTAAATATACTGTATATTGATTCTATACTTATAACCAACAACTTCAAACCAATAGTTTTATATTTTCCAATTGTTTTTAATTCTAATATGTAATTTGTAAAGCTTCATAAGATTGTAGTTCAATCTCTCATTAAATAGTTATATTCACAGTCAGTCGCATCTTGCCGTGGGCGGAATGAGGCGCCCACACAAACAAGTGGGCACCTTGAAGTCCATCAGTCAACCCCCCTACCACCCACCCCCCACCAAATGAATGTTGCTTAAAAGGAAAGTTTGTAAAACAGCTTCATATTAGTTTAACATTCAACAATATCCTCAGTGAGACTGCAGGTCCCATAACTACATTAGAATTACAGAATATTTTGAAATACATCACATTTGAAAATTACTTTGAGTGCAATTTCTGAACCTGCAGTGTACATTATAAACTGTGCAGCATACAGTTAATTTCAGAATATGCAGTATACATTAATAGCTGAATGGTATACAGCTAATAGTATTCAATTCCAAGCAATGCCCATGTTTTAAAATGATAGCATTACCGCAAATAGAACTGTTTACCATGTTGTATTTTTAGCTGTGTTAGGGTAATGTCACACTATAACAACGTCTTAAATCTAACTCCACAGTTGCTCTGTCACTGAGGTTATGTCACTGTCAGTACAGCATTCATCACATATGACAAATATTGTGAGGATGCCCATCCACCATGTGGACAAATCAAACTGTGGCAGTGAGAGTAGGAGTGCACTGTCCATCATGCACCCAAACGGTTTCTCCAACCCTTGAAAAAACTAAAACACAGTCAATACATCAAAATCGGCATTGCCCAGTGTCATCTTGGGCATCTTAGAATAAAGCAGAGCCTCATTGTCACCTTCTGAGAATGCAAACAACAATCAATAATTGATCCGTGGGTACCACATTGACTGTGGCAAGCAGACTGCAGATAGCTGATTTCTTGAGAGATACAGTGCATCTTGAAAGTATTCACAGCGCTTCACTTTTTCCACATTTTGTTATGTTACAGCCTTATTCCAAAATGGATTAAATTCATTATTAACCTCAAAATTCTACAAACAATACCCCATAATGACAACGTGAAAGGAGTTTGTTTGAAATCTTTGCAAATTTATTAAAAATAAAAAACGGAAAATATCACATGTACATAAGTATTCACAGCCTTTGCTCAATACTTTGTTGAAGCACCTTTGGCACCAATTACAGCCTCAAGTCTTTTTGTGTATGATGCTACAAGCTCGGCATGCCTATTTTTGGGCAGTTTCTCCCATTCTTCTTTGCAGGACCTCTCAAGCTCCATCAGGTTGGATGGGGAGCGTCGGTGCACAGCCATTTTCAGATCTCTCCAGAGATGTTCAATCGGGTTCAAGTCTGGGCTCTGGCTGGGCCACTCAAGGAGATTCACAGAGTTGTCCCGTAGCCACTCCTTTGTTATCTAGGTTGTGTGCTTAGGGTCGTTGTCCTGTTGGAAGATGAACCTTCGCCCCAGTCTGAGGTCCAGAGCGCTCTGGAGCAGGTTTTCATCAAGGATGTCTCTGTACATTGCATCATGGCTGACCCTGCACTCTGACCCCAGCTTAGCTGGGATATGTGGAAACTAATACAATACGTGTGTATAATGTGTGACCAAAAAATAAAGGATTCTGTAGGGTGATGAGCGGTGCCTGGTTTCCTACAGACATGACGCTTGCCATTCAGGCCAAAGAGTTAAATCTGTGTTTCATCAGACCAGAGAATTTTGTTTCTCATGGTCTGAGAGTCCATCAGGTGCCTTTTGGCAAACTCCAGGTGGGCTGTCATGTGCCTTTTACTGATGAGTGGCTTCCATCTAGCCACTCTACCATACAGGCCTGATTGGTTGAGTGCTGCAGAGATGGTTGCTCTTCTGGAAGGTTCACCTCTCACCACAGAGAAATGCTGGAGCTCTGTCAGAGTGACCATAAGGCCTTTCTCCCCCGATCGCTCAGTTGGTTCACTGTCCTTTTCTTCTTAAAGCGGCGGCATTTGTGGTCCGTTCTGCATAACACGCCATAATTTTTGCTTATCGCGGCCCATTCGGCACATTTCGCGGCTGACCTACAGGCCCGCTCGGTTCTCCCGCTGGCCAGTCCGCCCCTGATCAGCCCCAAAGTGTGTCGGCCCACCGGGAAAATGTCCGGTATGCCAGATTGCCAGTCCAGCTCTGCTGCTGGTGCATAGGACAATGGTATTCCCCCGTGGGGGCCTCCTCACAGTATTATAAGACAATTATATTAGGTTAAATATGAATACCAAGAGTATACTAAATTCACTAAACAGCTGTGGCAAAATCTGCTGCTTACGCTGCCTATATGTGCTATTAGAATTATTCTACTTCCCATTTCTAAAGTCGTAATTATCAGTATGTCACGATCAAGTTTCAGAGAGAATATTAAACATGGAGGACACCAGGCTTATTCTTACCTATTTCATGGAGAACTTTATTTTGATATAAAGATGAAATGATGCATCCCATTTCAAATCAATACGGGACGCGAGATAAGTTAAGTTAACCTTGATATTTGTTGGAAATTTTGCCTACGGTACGCAAGGGAAAATCTGAAAAGTCCACACATTGTGCTGTGGAGGGTGTATTAAGGGACCCACTGAAAACGTTAGCCAGCACACCCTCATACACCACCACCCCCGCCCCCCATTCCAGAGAGAGTGTCCTGTATTTTACTACTTCAAAAGTGGCAACCCTAACCATAATACTTGTTAGTCAGTTTGCTGACAATGCAGGAATTTAGGTCAAATAAATGCTATTATATGCATATTTGTTTTTTTCAATATCCGCCATATATTTACTAATACACGCAAATACTGTATCTAAAGGCAAGCCCTAACAGTGTAGATACATTGCCATTTAGAAAAATGAAAACTGATAATTCACTACAGAAACCGTACTCTCCTTTTTTTATGTTGAATGTTGATCATAATTATCTTTGAGTTTCCCAGCTGTAATTATAACTTGAGGGGTCATTAATCTAATTCTGATTGCACGTGAAGGTAATATTGTATATTAACCACCTGCAAATCAATTTAGCAAGTTTTAGTAATTAAGGCACACTTTTTTTTTTTTTATAATTGCTAAACATTTAAACAGAAAGGAATGAAAATAGTAAAGTAGTGTTTTCTGAAAGAAAAAAAAAAGTCTCTGTCCCAAATGACACACTTGATGAGGACTTGTGGTACCATGGCCTTCGTTTACACATTTTTCAAAGAATGTATATATACATCAATCGATGGTTGGCCCTTGGGCACCACATCGACTGCAACTAGCAGATTTCTTAAAATATTGTTGTGGTGATGATGATGCTTCAAACTAAGTATGGAGAAGCCTTGAAGGAATAGAGAGAGAGAGAGCTCTCCAGCACTGTCAGGCATTCGTCTTCTCGTGGGCGTTGAGGAGTTTGACCCGTGTCCGTATCCTCCGAGGATCAGGCATACGTTGCATCTGCTAAGTTTTTTTACACTTCCACATACAGGTTCAATATGTCAGTAGGTACCCCAGGGGTGTCAGAGCACAGGATGAAATGGTGAGAATTACTCTAGAAAGAGATATCCTATGAACTCACACATTCTTCTAATCCCCTGGCACTCCAAGTGTTCCAACTGCGCCTACGTAAATATGCTTCCGGCTTGACTCAAAGCAACTTATAATATAATCCAAATGATCAGGAGCATGTCTATTTAATTTAACTATTAAATTATTAACTATTAAAACTGAATGTAATTATTTAATGTGACATTTGGATGTGTCTTCTTCTATTAAAGGGTTGATAGCATTCTTGCTGTAGATGATCATATTATGGATCTGTTCTACTTGGCTGCTTTCAGAATTCAAGGGATGGATCACCAAAAAAAAGGAAAATTCTATATAATATTGACTGAATTTACATTTTTGGGTGAACTGACCTTTTAAAGGCACAGATTTTATTTTGGGTAAAAGTGATGCTTCATTACTGTGACAAAGTGTTTTCAAATTGTAACGTTTACATCAATGCACTTGAGTTGCAACTACTCAGGGCCGTCGCCAGAACAAACCAAATGGGGGGACATTTAATTTTCATAAGGGGGCACACATTTTTTTAATGATCTGAGACAGACCAAAACAACAACCCATATTAGGCTATAACTTAAAATAGACCACAATAGTCTTGTTTTGTTCAATTATTCAAATAAAATACTTCACCGTATTATCTCAACGTTTCTGTTTATTTTCTCTTAACATTTCTAGTAGCCTATATTTTTTGTTAATCTGCATTGTTCGTCACATACACAACACAGTGCCATCTAGTGGCTTTCTTGAGTAACAAGCACAATCAACGTAATGCATATCATTACAAGTCCAACCTAAAACTACACCAAAAACAATTTGATTTATGACTCTACAACACTTCATAAACACGAGTCACAAAAGCTCCTGGTTTCCACCAACAGCACAACAATAATAAAAGCAATGCATAACATACTGCAATAAAATTCGTTTTTTTTTGTTATACACAGAGACTTCAGCTCTTGTTGAGCAATACGTTTTATCCTCTCTCACTATATCTTTCTCTCTCTCTCTCTCTCTCTCTCTCTCTCTCTCTCTCTCTCTCTCTCTCTCTCTCTCTCTCTCTCTCTCTCTCTCTCTTTCTTTCTCTTTGTATCTCTCTGGATATTTTTTCTTTTGAATGAAAGCAAAAGAGCATGGCTAACCAGCTGGATCCAAGAACAACACAACAATAATAAAAGCAATGCATAACATACTGCAATAAAAATTTAGCAATGAAGCAGGCAAGCATTGTATTCACAATTGATTAAAATAGTTGAAGGCGGTGGTCTCCGAGTGAAATCTCCGAAGAACATTATCTTTCCATTCATGTTGACACTTGCGTGTGAGATCCTTCTCAAATGCCAGCTGAATGAGCTGGGCCTTGCGTGTGTGCCGCATAGAACGTCTGTGGTCGGTGAATACATTCCTCAAAACTGAAAATGAATTTTCACACATTGCGGTTGAAGCACCAAGCGTCAATCCGGTCTTCAAAGCTGTCAGTACACTTGGCATTGCTTCTAATGTTTTGTGGTACTTTGAAAGGAGATTTTGTGTTGTCAGTTTCAGCGTTTCCTTCTTTGTTTATTTGTGTAGAAATAAACTGTTTAGCAACAATACATTCTGTCTCAACGATGGTTGATTTTGTTAATGACATGATGTGCTGAAGTAACTTCGGATTCAAAAATTGATCGCTCTCTGGGTTCAAAGCAATCAGCGATTGCGCAAGCTGTGTGTTGCGCTCACCGAAGCGATGGTTGATTTCTCCAAGAAGTGTGTCAAGTGCACTGTAATAAAGCCTTCGTAGCTTCGTAGCTCTGGTTTGTCATTGTCCTTTTGTCCTGTTGTTTCTTAAACGAAATACTGGTGTAAATTCTTATTTACCATGCGCTGCCGCTTTGAAGGTGCGGAAGTAACATCCAAATCGGTGACCGCATCCCACAGCTCTGTGAACTTGGCCTCACAGCGGAGTTCACTCACACACTTAGAGGCACTCGCGACCAGTTCCAACCCAGTCAACAGGTCCATGTCCTCACTTTGCAAAAGCTTGTTAGGGCCATCCAGCAACATCAACACTGTCTTTACAAAGTGTGCGATGAACATAAACGCAGGCTGAGAAATTTCCCTCAAAAGCCCAATGGCCTCCATCCTCACCTCAGCACAATATGTGCGCTCTGCGTCGATCTCCGAAAGCAAAGAAATGATCTAATGATCAAATTCTCAATTACCATCTCATTAGCTCCAGAGTCGTCTCCACACACGTTGTTGTTGGTCAAAGTCGTCTTTGTCAACGACGAATCTTTAAACCACTTTCTTATATCCATAGCTTTGCTGTAGGTCTACAAAACCGCCAAAATTTGATTCTGAGATCGCATGCAATGCGCAGCTGAGCTGCGCAAAGGAATTACGTATAAACAATTCTCTATGCTTAACTAAATGAATTGCATGATTTATATGATATATATATATACTTACACACAAACTGCATATTGTAATTTGAATAAATAAAACTACTAACACAAAAATAACATATTGAAAGGTCTGCTGCTGTAGACTTGCCATTGGCTGTTGTATTTGAATAATTAATGGAGTAGGTCTTTGCAATGTTTGGGTGCTGTTTTGGGATGTTTTAACAGTCATTTATGAATATAATTATATTTCAAGTTACGTTCTGTGTAATAATGCGTTGAGTAATGAATTTTCTGAATCATTTCTGAAGATAATGTGTATGTGTTATGCATATCTACCGCTGTAGAGATTACTGTTCCTGTGAGATAAGTTCTGCTGAAACAACTTGATGAGAAAGTGAAAATGATCACAATCGTAGACTTTTAATATCAAACGATTAGGGGAACACACTAAGTCATTTGGGGGGGCACAAGAAATCATTTGGGGGGGCACTGCCCCCCAATGCCCCCCCTTGGCGACGGGCCTGCAACTACTATGTAATATAGGTAACCCAAGGTTATTTTCAGACTCTCAAAAACATTTTAAACATTAATATCCATCAGAGCTGTCTATACTATGTAGCTGTCCTAAAACGAACACTTTGGAAGGCTTGTGCACCATAAAAATTTTTAGATATATATATATATATATATATATATATATATATATATATATAAAATTAAAAACAATTAGGAGCTCTTTAGAAGAGTTCTTGGCCCACTGATCCAACAGAAACAGTGGAATGTGAGAAAGAGACACTTTAATCAACAAACCCTCATTTGCTCTGGTTTCAAAGACCAGAGGGGCTGTCAAAGGCTATTGGGAAGAATAAGCCAAAAATACATTTTAATGAGGGAAAAAAAATGAACAAGATTCACATTACTGATGTAGACACTTGCTAGGCGCCTGACTCAGCCATTTAATGATTTATTTGTTGAATAATAGCAGATATTATTCAGCAATTTGTTGAACAGGCTTTTTAGCTTGTGTGCCACAGGAAATAAATGCTATTTTATAAGTGAAGTGTGTTGTTTTTGCATCTCTAGTGGAATTAAAAGGAATTGCAATAATCATTTTTGTTTTCTAATAGTTTTCCCACACAGTCCTACTGTCTGCTGCATTGGTTGGTCAAACAAACAGTCCCACCCAAGCTGATGTTATTGGTTGAGCCATTGTTGTTGTGTCAGCTCAAACAAACACAGCAATGGTTTGAAAGCATGAAAGAGTGAGTGTTTACACTTTTCAGGGGAATTCAACCCACAAAATGGCTTAACAAATGGAACACTATAAAATGGGTCTCGTGGAAGATTGTAAGTGAAAAAGACTACAAGAACGCAAGTCCACATTCATTGCATTATTTGAGACAAATACAGATCTAATTTCTAATTAATCACAAAACACATGAATACATTATCAAATATTCACTAGCCTAAAGCAAATGACACACTAATACTGGTCAGTTTAACCATAGTACTAAAGAAAAGGGCTGTCTGATTTGTACAGCAGGCAGATGATTGTTTTGCTGCCTGAAGGAGATAACCAAAAAAAAAATGTGTTATTGCTCATCCTTAAGGAAAACACTTTCAATAGGTTTCTCCATGCTCTCAGCCCACAGGGTTTTCCCTTTATTTGCTTACTGTAGCCCAGGGCCTGGTATGGTGATACACTGCTGATAGAGTGACAAGGTGTCTCAATACCTTCAGCTCCAATATAAAAAAAAAAAAAAAAAATCATTTAATATGGTTTTAAAGGAAAAGTTCCTGCCAATACTTAAAATGTTGTCATTGTTTACTGACCCTCATGTTATTCCTGTGAAACACAGAAAACATAAATGGTAAAGAATGATCATGCAACTCTTATCCATACAAGGATTTGTTTAGTGACAGCGGCCGCAGTGTTAATTTGACAAAGTTTTTTTTAATTATTATATTTGTCTTTTGATGAAAATGCCCTTTAAATTGTGTCAATATTTCATAATATTGCTGTGTATTTGTGTGGTTTCGTTCAAGTTTTGATTCATGTTTTTTATTTTGAAATTTAAGTTCCATGTCTTATCTTGGTTCACTGATTTATGTTCCTGTCTTATGTGATTTAAAGGATTGGCTCCTTTACCTGTAAGGCAGGTCATCCTTTTCTGCATTCGTTGGCTGTGCATTCACTTTAGTACCACTGGTCCATCTCTGCTAAACTGTCTCTGATCAAGTTCAACTGTGTATTTGCTTTATTGTCTGTGTAGATGTATGTTGTACTATTATGTTTATGTTGTGGAAATCTCATAAATAGGATATATATATATATAGGACACATTTGAGTGCATTAATTAACCTGTTAGTAAAACTCTTCAGTTTACCAGTGTTAAGTGCTGTCAAATCAATTTGTTTGGTTAATAACACCCTAAAATGTATCTGTTTTGCACAAACATTATAGTTTCAAAAGTGCACAAGTAATATGAACTACTTTTGTGAGGCTTTTTATACTTTTTAAAGCTTGACAACAATGGTCACTCTCATATGCTAAAGAGTTAACTGTTGCATTCCACAGGAAAGATACAATAGCAAACAGGTTTGGAACATCATACGGGTGAGTATTAATGACAGAAATTTAGCAGTTGGAGATTGCAGATATGACACCTATGCTAACTTCAACAGAAGACAAATTGCTGACCATTCATTCATGGAAAACTATTATCTATTCATACTATCTCATTAACAGCTGCTTAAAATGTACATGCATGGACACGCAAACACATGGCACAAAGTAAATATTCTGAACATGCACAGCAATCTCCTCCCCATGCTTAAGCAAGAAAGCAAGAGGTACAAACATGCAGGGCACATATTTGCTTGTTTGAGAGGCAGCACAAGTTACAGCTGCAGAATCTATAAAAAGGCAATTATTCCTTTTCCTCTTGATGCCTGACTGCGTTCAAGTCTGGCTTATTGCTCAAGATGCTGTTCTCTGCTCTCTTTTGCAAGCTCAATGCACAACACTTCCTGAACAAAATACATATTTACTCTCTAAGGGCCAAAAGCAGGCTTATTCACGCAGGGACTCATCCCCTGTCAGCCTTCTGCCATAGACTTTGATATCTTTCCTCCGTCTGCTGCATGGGTTGTGGTGTCTAAATGAAGCCAAATTGGAATCACATTATTTCACCTTAAAGGGAGAGGCTATTAGCCAGAGGAGGGAGATGAGGAGCATGAGGAGATAGGCAGTTTTAATGGAGCTCAAGCAGATGGCAGAGCTGTACTGTCGAAACCATTTCCTGCATCTTTAGAGAGCACATTCTATGTGAAAAATCCACCTCTCTGAAAAACATAAAAATGCTGGTCTTGATTTGGATAAAAAAACTATATGTAAAAAAATCTAAATAAATAATAATAATAATAAAAATAATAATAATAATACAAAAAAAATCCAGTGAGTGGCAATTCTGTGGATGGAAACGCCTTGTTGATGAGAGAGGTCAACAGAGAATAGCCAGACTGGTTCGAACTGTACAATTGTGGTGAGAACAATAGCATCTCAGAATGTATTTTCTGAGATTCATTTTGGTGCTGTTTTGGTGGCACTAGGGGGACCTACATAATATTAGGCAGGTGGTTTTAATGTTGTGGCTGATCGGTGTATATTAGGGGTGTAAAAAATTGTATCGTATGACGCTCACTATACAATACCATATGTATCATACGATACCTTAACAAACACATTATTGTGTATTTAAAACCAAGCAGAAAGCAGATTGAGAGTTGCGGAACAGTCTCCTTCCTGGAGAGGCGGTGCTGAGCGCTCACAGGAAAACAGAGCAACACACTTTCAGTACATAGGCGAGAAGATTGATTGCAAATGGCAAGTCAGTGGATTTGTAAGGCAGAAACAGCAGCAGTAAGTTTAAGTTTAAGTCTCTCCCAGCTGACACTAAATGTGATATGCAGAGCAACACATACATAAGTTATGAGTCATAACAATCAAAAAACAGCTTGTTAAAAAAAACGACAACGTAAGAAACCGTGAATACATGAGACATATCTGCTTTTGACTTCGAAATGTACACAGCTTTGAGAACAACAATGTTATAAGCCAGTAATAAAGCCAGTAAAGTTTGCATGCAAAGTGAAATAGGTAAGAGGTCAAAAAAATGACATGTGCTGAGTGGTTTTTGCTCAAGCCACTAAATAATATTGGATGATGTACATACTATAAATCGTAGAATCAGAGGTCAGGTTCCTCTCGAGTTTTTTTCCCTTGCCACAGTCACTTCAGCTTATTCACAGGGGGCTTTCAGACAACAAGGCATGGTTTTCTATAAAGCTGCTTTGAAACGACATGTATTGTGAAAAGTGCTATATAAATATAAATGACTAGAATGTAGTCAAACTTATTTTCTCAAGGTTTGAGATTCAAATTGTGAGTTCATATTAGTTTTTCTCATTACAATCAAACAAAATAAATGCAGTGCTGTTCTTTAAGTTGCTTAGAGTTCTGATTTTTGTTGCCATTGTCAGACACTTTTGTGGCATTTAAAAGTTCATACAAAATTTGTAAAAGTAAACCTTTTTTTTAAGGGTTTAGAAAGTTTCATATTTTGAATAATCTGTCCAGCGCCATTTCTGTCACATCTTCTCTGAATGGGAATAAATGCATGCCACTATTTGAAACACATTAGACACTTTTCCACCATCTGGCCAACTTGTTATTTTTGATGAACTGTACTATTCTGTACTGATCTGTGCTTGTTGCCATGAATGCAATACGAATACAATACATGTTTCTTTTTCGTGGTAAATCAGAATGGACTGACAAACTGGGAACAGCTTGTAATTGTATTGTACCTCACTGCATTCAAGTGGAAATGCTACTGGAACCATTAATAACCTTGCTCAGAACCATTATTCCCAATGTGGAAAAGCAATTAAAGTTTTAGGAATTAAAAAAAAAGCTAAATAAAGAAATGTTATGATGTAAAAATATATATATGTATATATACCAGATACTGTACTAATCCCTATTGACACTATTGTATAATCATATAAGTTCATCTCTGACTTTGACCATGAAACTCAAAAGGTCAAATTTCCTTATTATCCACAGTTATGTAATTTGAGATTTCATGAGATCAGGCTGTGTTTAAATAACATAAAACCACACAAAAAAAAAAAAAAAAGAAAGAAAAAAAAGATAATTTTGCTGTATGTTTGAAAATCAAGCCAAGATGATTTATCCCTGGTGATCGATCTGAGAAAGATGTCAGTGTAGATGATAAGAGTTCTGCTCACTGATAGCAATCACCTTTAACGACTCTCAGATATAGACCTGCATTTTGACAACAGAACGTATCGGACTGAATAATGCCACAATCTGGTCATCACCAGAAAGCGAGTGCATTTGAATGTGTGGCAGCATGCAGCAGCATTCTGGCCATCAGCAGACATCGAAGGCCTTCTCTTGCTCCTGTGGTGCTGCTGTGGAGGGTAAAATTAGATGGCGAGTTCCACCCACGTGGAGAAGCCTGCCATATGTGGGTCACCGGGCTTCACCTCACTCACACACAAATGCCTCCTGTGCCGCTCCTGTACAGATAGTCTTTTCAAGTAGATAGCTTCACTGTAAGTCACTAACAAAAAGTACACAAGTAAATTGATTCATTATCATTATTTTCGTTGTTCCCTTTGCTGCCGCTAGTCTTGCAGAGATTACGTTACTCGGTTACAGTATATTTTATCATTTAATCCAAGCCGTATTTTTCTGGCACAATAACAATGAGTGTTCATCAGTAAATGAACAATCTGTTTTTAATAGAGCTGTTGGAATTAATGTGTAAATGCATGTGATTAGTTTAAAACGTTTAACACTTTAATTTTTCTTAATTACGACCAACAGATTCACTGTATTGATATTTCATTCAGCTCTGTGTGTGTTCTCTGTGTGAGTTTCGGACACACAACAGCAATTATGTTTCAATGATCAAGCAATGGAGAAATTACCTCTTAATCAATTTTTTGTAAAAAAAAAAAAAAAAAAACAGGATGGGACTTGTAAAAATCTGCATTAAAATGACTAGCTGGATGGGAGCATCAGTGTTGCGCTTCCATCTTACCAGACAATTTCGATAAAGTATCATTAACTGGACAGTGCCAGTGCTAATAGCAAAATAAAACGTTCTCTGTAAGCGCTTTTCATGTGGAGTTTAATATGGCGTGAATCATGCGAATGTGACTTCATGATTGCTTTTTGCAAAATGGATAGTCATGATTAATATTGTGAAGGATAAGAGTTTAAGAGATTTAATGCCAGCTGCAATGAATACTTGACCTATTTTTTATTTTCATTTTTTTTTTCAATTAGTCAACCTCCCATTTTGGAAATATTTTATTTTGAATTGGTGCATTTGTTTTGTGCATTTCTGTCTTCATGTTGTGGAATACTTTGTTTGGAAAATGTTACTAAAACATTATTGTTAAAATGTGTGTTTTCTAAAAAGGAATTAATTGTATTTTGAAAATTTGTACAATATATATAGTCAAATTTAAGCACTTTGAAATCTGTAACTAATTGCAATTAACAATGAAAAAAAAATCATGTCATTAATCGTGATTAAATGTTATAATCGACTGAAAAAAATGTATTATTATTATACTTGTACATAACTGAAAAATATATAGAGTTAGAAGCATTTAAGCACTTTAGTTTACTCCCCAACACTGGTGGCACATATGTAAGAAGGTGGTATCTTAGACACCAGAATAAGCTGTATTGCCCAGAGACCTGATTCCATTTGAGGGGCTTCTGTGGCATGGAGGTTGTCTGATGGATGGAACTATAAGTGAGGATATTGCAGAAGCGAAGCCCCACTGGAGCAGCAGGCGATATGAAAACCCTCAGGTGCTGGCCATCACAATTATCCATCCAGTTCACCGGGGCGGAGAGGAGATGATGGCTCCAAAGTCCTACAGTTGGCAAACTCTGAAAGCTTGTTTGCTTTTGCCTGATTGCACTAGCCTTACATTTTAAGAATTCAGTATTTATTGAGTAACCTTTTGACCTTCACATATCATAGATCAATAATGTGAAAATAAGCAATGGCAAAAAAACAAACAAACCCACTGTTTAAGGTTACCAAAGAAACCTCCCAAATATGCTAGGGTGTATTACATCCTAGTTTGAGTTTGCTAGTTGTTGTTTTTTTGATTTGTTGTTTGCTTGTTGATGTTTTTTGCCAACCAGACCAACCTAACTAGACTGGGAGACCAGCAAACGAGAGAGTGAGTGGGAGAGTGAGAAAAGGTAAAAAGAGAACTGCAGGCATGGGCCTTGCTGACTCTGCAATCAATAGGGTTGGATCAGGCTGTGGCCAATAAAAATCCATTCCATTTAGCAGTGTATTGTCTGGGAATCAAGTACTATGTTTGGAGTGGGCTTTAATAAATTAATTGGAGCTCTCTAGACCTTTAATTGGTGCGATGCCGATTACACCACAGGCCATCATGAGGGACAGCTTCTATCAGCGAAAGAGTGATTAAAAGAACCCGGATGCTCTCAGTGACTCAATGCAAAAGAAGATCAATGCTTGTATCCAACATAGAGAGGTTCCAGCATGAAATTAAAGTTGCAAAGAACCAAGGAGCAAATGCAGGAGGCTGGAGCCAGTGCAGGCCCAATCTTTAGCTTGTGCTGATCCACTGACAAGGGTGGAAATCTGACCGTCAATTATTTAGTTGAGGTGCAGATAGAGAACTAAAAAAGGGGGAACAGGTGAGCTCATGTAAAAATGATAATTTATCAAGCCGAAATGAACGTGAGATTCTTGCTGATAGATCTTGAAGATAAGCAATTATTATCACATTCCACCGTGGATGAAGATTTGCATTTGTGCCAGAACTTTAGGAACAGTCCCTGTAGAGCAAAACTGGATTAGTGTTCAGTCAATTCTGAGCATGTTTTGGGATTTGAAAAATGCTAGGGAAAAATGAAGTTCTAGAATAAATTCATTCAAAAACCAAACAACATATTGGACAAGTCTTTATTTTAGTCCCATTGGAATCAGAAAATAATTATGTTCACATTAAGAATAGTAAACACAAACCAGAGGTTGCATTTTAACTATACAGCTACATTTTTACTACACTTAGTTTCGTAAGAGGTTGGGATTTGGGTCAGGAGGTAGAGTTAATCAAATCTGCATACCTGTTTGACTGTATTAAACCATTTCAACTACAAAATACAACTTGCTTTTGGCACCACTCTGTGGAAATTTTACTTGAAAGCTGGAGCTGGATCTCACTTGTGGCCATATTTTCAGTAACACTTAGTTTCGGCCACTGGGGACATTGATTTGAATTTCGGGTCAGTATCATAATTTTCGACCTACTGTCGCTGAATTCACAATGTGATTAGTCTATAATTTTGTTTGATTTCTCTGAAAACAAGGCTTAAAATCTTAATGTCATTTAGCTTCTCAAGTAACTTTAAATTGTATTGAGGATGTTTACACATTTTACTGAAAAACAAGACAAAAAGCATGACAACCTGTTCAACAAAACTGGACACGATGAAGAGAAACAAAAACAAACAAATTGCTATTTATTAATACTAGGGCTGTCGATTTAACACCTTAATTCAGCGCGATTCATTTTATTTGAAAAAATAACGTTAAAAAGAATTATGCAATTAATCATGTCCCCGTACCGTAATAAGGAAGATACTTGAGAAATCCAGGCTTAAATAAAACCTGTTTTCTCCAAGGGGCAGTAAGTGAAACTTCAGGAGTGTAGGGAACGCGTGGTTACAGAGAGCTATTGTGCTTAATTAGAGTCCCACAGACCCACTACATTAACCTCTACCCCAAAACCTAACCTTACCTAAAAAATAACCTTGGGTTTGCAGTAACCATGGAACGAGTGCGATCAACAGACCCCACCTCCGGATCAAACCCTTCCCTGAACTTGACATTCACGTGACCAAATCACTGTGATGGAATCAACATTTATATTCATTTTTATCTATTATCTTAAGTAGTATTAAAGAAAACATTAAGAGTGGAAACAGGAAATCTGTTGGGGAAAAGAGTGGGACAAAACACGGATTCGAACCGTGGTCGCTAGGACAACAGTAGACATTCACACACCGTCTTTACATCAAAAGCCAGAACAGTAACACCTACTGTCTAGTTTGTCATGTAATTTTTTATTGAAGTATTCATTTAAAAGCTGATATTATTGAAAGATAAAAACATAATGTTGGCATAAGTAATATGGGATGAAATTATCAAATATTGTATCTGTAAAATAATGCCACTATTTTATTTTATTGTATTTTTGGACTTTAAGCAGCCCTTAAAAGCATGTTCATCGTAGTAGGGGTGTAAAAAAGTAATTGTTTGTGTAAAATGCATTTTATGTATGTTAGAGATGGGAGATTTCTGTGATATGGTGATTATTTGTGAAATTCAATTTGATGACACTAGTGCCACTGAAAACACACACCTCACCTTTAAGAGAGGGCTAAATTGCCCAAATTAACATCACTGTCTGCCTCCATCAGCATTGTTGGGTTTAATGCATTACTAGGTAATAAATTACTGTCATTAAATTACTTTTTCATTGAAAAAAGTAAATTAAGGGTTTACTCTTAATTTTTCAGTCATTTAATTAGTTACTTCTGATAATTCTGTTACTGTATAGACTAAACAGTATAGACTACTGATCAATTCTATATAAAACAATAATGAATTAAAAATCTAAAGTTATTATCTAATGTTAAAATGTAAGTTTTCTAATTAATGATGCCCCCTTAAATTCGTTGGCCAGTTCATGAATATTTATTTGATTTTATATTATTTATTTGAAAGAATTCAAAGAACAATTTAATATCCATCCTTGTATTTCTCATCTGGTCAAGGTTGATAAGGGTTCTAGAAAGTAATTAGTAATAAGTAAAGCAATTACTTTTCAGACAGAGTAATTACTACAGTAATCTAAGTACAATGTAGAAGATGTAATTATTAGTTAGTAATTCATTAATAGAGTAACTCACTCAACACTGTCCATCAGTGATACCTTTACACCATGTGAATACAAACATGAGGCCCTGTCCCATTGTTTGAGGGGGTTTCCCCAGATTTTTGCCCAATTCGAGTATTGGCTGGTTTTCTATGAACAGGGGCATAAGATATGAATCCAAGGGGAAATATATCTCTTAGTCAGTAAATTTAAAGGCTGTTCATGCTCTATTCATCTCCCTCCAGACTATTTCATCACAGTGTTTTACTCCCTTTGTACCCCCAAAAGGATGGATCCTCAGATTTAGTGACATCTCGCTGTTTTATCAAAGTGCTTATTTAACTTTTATGTACTGCTGTCAGGAATGGATACTCAGAGGGCATGGAGAAAATCTCCTAGCATGGGGCTTATCAAAGTCAGGCATCAGCGCAGTTTGTGGTCTAAATCGCCAACAAGGTCATTGAGAATCTGTTTGACTTTTCAACCAGTCAAATGAGACCTCGGGAGGAAAGATGAAAAACTCTGACATTAACATTGAGCAACCATTATGAAGTGAATGTCATAACCCTTTACATTTTGTTATCTAAGCTTTTTAATGCTGGTGAGATGAGGTGCTGACTTTTTGTGTGGCTAAAAGAGTGCTGAATTTGCTCTATTCTGTTTCGGCTTCTCTAACTGCAATGTGATTCTTATCTTGCTAGCAGTACTTTTGGAGAATAAAATAGTGCCAACAATCTAGTCATATATAATATAGCAAAACAATCATAATAATAATGTATTTATTGGTATTTTTGGCCAAAATATATTGAAATATGTCACAACTTGTAAACAGAATGATTAAATTAATAATGTTTTACCCAAAAGAATATAACAAGATGTTTTAATGCAAGAAAATACAATTCCAATGTGAAAATACATCATTCCTTAATTAAATGTAATACATTATAGGCTTGTGACGAGGAAAAGGGCGTGGTCGGGCCGTGATGGAGCATGGGAGAGCGAGATAAGGGGCAGCTGGAGGCACCGGTTCCAGAGAGAGAAAGAGACGCATGTGATCTTGTTGCATATGTGTCTGTGCTTGTTTATGTTTGTTTTAAGCTAAGTTTCTGATGAAACTTTATGTTGACAGTTCAGCGTTGACTCCTTCTTGCCCGTCGATGAACTGCTACAAGGTTCATATGAATATTAGGTCTGTAAATGTTTTATATACGTCTTTTATTTTTAATAAATTGGCAAAGATTTCAAACAAACTTCTTTCACATTGATATTATTGGGTATTGTTTGTAGAATTAAGAGGAAAATAATTAATTTAATCAATTTTGAAACAAGGCTGTAATATAACAAAATGTGTAAAATGTGAAGCGCTGTGAGTACTTTCCAGATGCACTCTATATATATATACATACACTCACCTAAAGGATTACTAGGAACACCATACTAATACTGTGTTTGACCCCCTTTCGCCTTCAGAACTGCCTTAATTCTACGTGGCAGTGATTCAACAAGGTGCTGAAAGCATTCTTTAGAAATGTTGGCCCATATTGATAGGATAGCATCTTGCAGTTGATGGAGATTTGTGGGATGCACATCCAGGGCACGAAGCTCCCGTTCCACCACATCCCAAAGATGCTCTATTGGGTTGAGATCTGGCGACTGTGGGGGCCATTTTAGTACAGTGAACTCATTTGTCATGTTCAAGAAACCAATCTGAAATGATTCGAGCTTTGTGACATGGTGCATTATCCTGCTGGAAGTAGCCATCAAAGGATGGGTACATGGTGGCCATAAAGGGATGGACATGGTCAGAAACAATGCTCAGGTAGCCCGTGGCATTTAAACGATGCCCAATTGGCACTAAGGGGCCTAAAGTGTGCCAAGAAAACATCCCCCACACCATTACACCACCACCACCAGCCTGCACAGTGGTAACAAGGCATGATGGATCCATGTTCTCATTCTGTTTACGCCAAATTCTGACTCTACCATCTGAATGTCTCAACAGAAATCGAGACTTATCAGACCAGGCAACATTTTTCCAGTCTTCAACTGTCCAATTTTGGTGAGCTCTTGCAAATTGTAGCCTCTTTTTCCTATTTGTAGTGGAGATGAGTGGTACCCGTGGGGTCTTCTGCTGTTGTAGCCCATTCGCCTCAAGGTTGTGCGTGTTGTGGCTTCACAAATGCTTTGCTGCATACCTCGGTTGTAACGAGTGGTTATTTCAGGCAAAGTTGCTCTTCTATCAGCTTGAATCAGTCGGCCTATTCTCCTCTGACCTCTAGCATCAACAAGGCATTTTCGCCCACAGGACTGCCGCATACTGGATGTTTTTCCCTTTTCACACCATTCTTTGTAAACCCTAGAAATGGTTGTGCGTGAAAATCCCAGTAACTGAGCAGACTGTGAAATACTCAGACCGGCCCGTCTGGCACCAACAACCATGCCATGCTCAAAATTGCTTAAATCACCTTTCTTTCCCATTCTGACATTCAGTTTGGAGTTCAGGAGATTGTCTTGACCAGGACCACACCCCTAAATGCATTGAAGCAACTGCCATGTGATTGGTTGATTAGATAATTGCATTCATGAGAAATTGAACAGGTGTTCCTAATAATCCTTTAGGTGAGTATATATATTCAGATAATTCAGATAATTAAAATGCATTACATTCTTGAGGCAGAAGAGTTAATCATTGATAACACCATAAAAAAAGCGGCTTTATGGTAGTAAACAATGTATTGTTTACTACCATATTATTGATCATAAGCCAATCATTGGCATAAAGTTCACAGCAATCCATTTCGCAAGTGAATTTTTCAATCAGTTCGATGCATTGCGTCATAAACATACAATTTTTAGGTCACTGTGTCAAATTAAATATAGTTTATACTCAGAACACATCTTGAGATCCCTTAGTTCGAATTTGCACTCCATCAAGTGTTTTGAACGAAAGAACGTCTGTTTTATGCTGTCTGGTTTTCTTTACTGTATAAACTGCGCGTTACCACACAGCTGAAATTTCAATTACTGCCCTCTGGAGTAAACAGGTGGTGCTACATGCATTTCTCAGGAATCTTCCTTATTACATTTGGGCATTGCGATTAATTGCGTTGTTACCAGCAACAGCAGATTCTGATCGGTCGCGTAATAAAGTAGTTCCATGCACAAATGCGTTTTTATGACCGTACTCAGTTTTTCCTAATTTTTTAAAATGTACTTGTTAATTGAACTGTTGTATATAAGCAATATCACACGAGCAAGATTGCAATATGGCCCTACATCAGCACTGCTGTGATTCGTGGAACATCTCTTGTCCAATCAGTTTCGAGGACCGGAACTAACTGTGGTGTGTGTATGTATATGTTATCGGGCCCAAGACAGAAAGTATGATCTAACAGAATATCTCCACACTATAAGAGCTACAAAACAGAGACAGATCCTCACCAAATACAGGCTCAGCTATCACAGTCTGGCCATAGAAAAAGGCAGACACAGACAAACATGGCTTCCAAAGGAAGAACAAGTCTGTGCTCACTGTGACACTGGTGAGGTCGAGACAGAGACACACTGTCTCCTTCACTGTGAGAAATTTACAGAGGTGAGAGAGAAATACTTTGAAAAACACTCAAGCCTCAAGCTACAGTTTTCAAGTTCAGCAGAAACCGATCAAATGCAGGTATTACTGGGGTAGGACACTCATGTATCAGTTGCAGCACAATTAATTTTTTAAGTGCACACCCTCCGAAACCAATTACTACCTCAATGTACTTCAGTCACAGAATTTATTTTAATGTCCATAATGTCTTGTGAAATGCTTATTTTATATTGTATGTGTATATTGTAATTATAGTTTTTATTGTATTGCATTAATTACCTGGCACCTTATTTTAATTATATTTGTATTGTTATTTGTTACTGTTTTATTATTATTATTTGTCTTGTCATTATCTGTTTTGTGTATTAATGCTTTGGCAATATTTTATGTAAACAAAGTCATGCTAATCAATTTTAAATTGAAATTTAAATGGCAGAGGAATTAAGCATTGATAAGACAATACATAAAGCACCTTTAGAATCCAATGTATTGTTTTTTTTTTGCATATTATTGAACATAAAACAATCATTGTTATGCAGTTCACAGCAATCCATTTTGCATGTGAATTTGTCAATCAATCAGAGATTTATCTTGTCTAAGGACCCGTCAATGTACACCTGCATCAGACGGATGCTTTTGGAGCATTTCACTTTGGTTGCATTATGTCATAAACATACCATTTTAGGTCACTGTGTCAAGTTAAGCATAGTTTAATACTTAGAAAAACATGTCTTGAGATCCCTTATTTCAGATTTGCACTCCAAGCTGTGTTTTGAATGAAAGAACATGTTGTGCTTTCTGCTGAAGGGTTGTTTTGTACTCTGTAACTGCACGTTGCCTATACAGCTGAAGTGTCACTTACTGCCCCCTGGAGAAATCAGGTGCTACTTCAAGCTTAAATTAAAGTATTATTATTTTTGTACATTATTTTTTATAAAATGAATCATACTGATGTACAGTATGTATAATTAAAAAAAAAAATGTTTTTTGTGGGAATGTTTTTATTTTTTTTATGTACAAAACCAACATGGACACAAATATTACATCTGATACATGTAATAGATGCAAGATGTCTTTAAGGTATAAATAGTTTTTAAAGATTTCAAATTCTTAATAATCTTAGACAACCTTATTTGTCTATGACTACAAACATATTTTCCCATCCTAAACTCATAACAATGACTGAGCCACTGTTGCCCTGCTGTCGGTTTGGACAGGTCATTTAAATGCCATCCTACAAGTTGCTTACTTGGTTCTGCATAGTATGTTATGAGAGAATTTTAACAGCAAAAAAACATACACACATCAGAGCAATGCTTTTACTCCTTTTAGTTCCTCTTTTATGGATAGAAACAATAACATATTAAAAGGGGAGAACCGGCACCTATATTTATCCACTTTTGTTTAGTGTCAATACCTAGTAATGCTATTTTAGTTCTTCCAATTAGACACATGTTTGAATATATACAGTGGCCTCTTCAAACCCCATCATCATGTTAACCCTTGAGCTATGGAGTGTTGCAGCACTCTCTTGTAAAGGGCCATCCTCTTCATCCATTAATCCACCGAATAACACTTTCCATGGCTCCCTTTTGTCGCCAGTTAAGCCTGTATGTAAACATACCTGCCAGAGGAGGGTGTTCAAGCACCAATTATGATTCACAATGCTTGTTGGATGTTTCCTCCCCTTTGTGCCGTAAATGACTGCTACATCCTGCTCTTACCCTCCATCGAACATGGAGGTCTCTGTCACCTAATGGCAAACATCTGACCAATGGAAATCACTTTAGGCATTGATTGGTTTTAAGAGAGGTTAATACCTGGGGTATCTTCCAGGATCCCTTTAACTGACTTATTACAAAAGTAAATGAGCCGGTCATTGATTTTAAAGGTGGTGGTATAAAAGAGGAGGGAATAAGTGATGTCTCTGATCAGTGAGCTACTCAGATGATCCTACTTGAGGCTAAATTTCCTGGTGACTGCAAAGCAACTTAGCAAAAAAGTCCATAGTAACTGCTTTAGACTTTAGTGCAGATTCCAATGGGCCAAACAGTCAATGCATTGAGAATAAAAGGAGTTTTCTACAGCTTAATGTACTTTAATGTTCAAAAGGTTCAAAAACAGTAAACACTCATTACAAAAGTTTGTTATATGAATTTCTATTAAAACAGTCATTTCAACACTTTTGTTATATGAATTTTGTTATATGCAAACCACAACTTCAGAATTTATATTGTTTATATGTATTTACATTAAATTACATTTATAAAATAAATAAAAATGTATTTTAATAATTTTTAATTGCCATTGCCATCATATAAATATGATAACCTAAACACTAAACTCAACTAAAAGTTAAATAAAATAAGTAAGTTTTATATTTATTGTGTGAAAACAAAGTCTATTTCACTTGTGAACCGAATATTTATGTTGTGCAGTCCTATTAAGTTGTAATTTAAGTGTAAAATATTATTTAATTCTGTGTATTAAGGGTACACAACATGCTAGCTATTAAATCAGCCATAGCACAACAAAGGAGTAGGCCCATTTATTCCCAAAACATTGAAATATCATGAACAATTTACAATAAGTTTGTATTTGTTAACATTAGTTAACTGCATTAGTGAGCATTAACTAACAATGGGTAACACTTTTATAGCAATTATTAATCTTGGCTATTTTTACATTCACAAATACATTTTTAAAGTTTGAAGTTGATTATGTTAATATAGGTTAATGCATTATGAACAAACATGAACTATAAACAATTCTATATTTATAAATTAATGTTAACCCTGATTAATAAATGCTGTAAAAACATTGTTTATGGTTAGTTCAGAATTCACCATAAGCAATACATTAACTCATGTTAATAAATAGAACATTATTATTAAATGTTACCAAAACGTCATTTCCACCATAGAATGTTACAAAAATAAAGGAAGGTCTGCACTCTGAATATGTCTGTAAAGTTGGTTCTAAGAATGGAAGATAGGAGACGCAGGAGCAATGTTTCAATCTTTTAATAGTAGATTCTGGAGTGGAACAAATACATATAATCAGTCAAGAAAACTCACTGGAGTGGAACAAGCGCAAATACGGAACGAAATATAATGCTAACATCACAACAAAACAATACTATGTGACAAACGTCATGGTTACTGTTGTAACCTCCATTCCCTGATGGAGGGAACGAGATGCTGTGTCAAATTTAGTGACACAATGGGTCTTTCTTGAGAGCCTCACATACCAATGAACTTGAGAAAAGGCCAATGAGAAACTGGTAGACAGAATTTGCATGTCGTGCCCCCGGACACACGGGTACAAAGTGAAGCGGGTGTGCAACTTTCAGTCAGGTTTTTGCATTGAGGAGCCGAGAATAAGGTACGGCCGTTTACAGTGGTAGGTCTAGTGTCATGGCAAGAGGTACACAATGTCTCGTTACCTCCATCAGGGAACGGAGGTTACAACAGTAACCATGACGTTCCCCTTCTGTCACTCACTCGACGTGGTGTTGAATGTAGTGACACAAGGGGTCCCATTTAAAAGCACCATCCACTAAACCGTGTTACGTGAACTGCAGATACAGGTACAAACAAGCTACTGCGTGCAAGAAGCGACTGTATCGGCCACACGTTACCCTCCCCAATGCCCCCAGAAAAGGTTTCATATACAGACCTTAGGTTCCCAGCACCCCTAAGGGGGGAACAGGATACATGACCATCATGGGAGCAAGCCGGCCAGTTGCTGGGTTGTCATGCCACACGTGGGAGTGGTGTGGTGGTATGTCCTCCCTGATGAGGGAGGAGCTCTACAAACACAGCAACCGGGGGCAGAGGGACTGCACAAGGGAGATGCGGGTCCACCGACAGGGGGACCGTACCGTGGAAAATAAATCACAGGGAGTTGCCTGAAGAGTTAATTAGGCCTGTGGAGCCCTACCCCAGTACAGAGCACTTGCGAATCGTAGTGGGCCTGGTCGCAAATTCCTCTGCTGAATTCGCAGGCCAGAAGACTAGGGAGGAAAAACATCCAGGAAGCGAGAGCTTAGTGGCTAACCTAGGAGAGAGAGCACAATGGATCACTTTGGTGAAGGGCCCTAGGTGCAAGCGGAACATCCGTTCGGCTGTTCCATATTACTGAGTTCTACCAGCTCAGAACCAACAAAACACATGACGAGACCAACTCAACCCTGAGATTGTAGAATCTCGCAAAGGTATTGTGTGTTTTCTAGCTTGCTGCTCTGCAGATGTCTGCCAGGGAGGTGCCGTTGGCCAGTGCCCATGAGGATACCACCCTTCTCATCGAGTATGCTTGATCCCGGAAGGGGGCAGGCACGGCCTGGGTCTGGTAGGCCAGGGAGATAGCGTCAATGACCCAGTGAGCTAACCTCTGTTTGGAGACGGCGTTCCCTTACCGCCATCCGCCAAAGCAGACAAAGAGCTGCTCAGAACATCTAAAGCTCTGCGTGTAGTCCAAATAGATATGCACAGCAACGAAAAGGCTGGGTCTGCCTCCTCGCGGGGCAGCGCTTGCAGGTTCACGACCTGATCCCTGAAGGGGGTCGTAGGAACCTTGGGCACATAGCCCAGTCGCGGTCTTAGGATAACTTGAGTATCTGCTGGACCGAACTCCAGGCAAGTGTCGCTGACAGAGAATGTCATGGAGTACCAGAGCGGGCAGTAGGAATTTTCTTGGGAGGCAAAGAGATTTACCTGTGCCATGCCGAACCGGCCCCAAATCAGTTGGACCACCTGGGGGTTGAGCCCCCACTCTCCGCGAGGCGAGACCTGTCGCAACAGCGTGTCCGCTGTCGTGTTGAGGTTGCCCAGGATATGAATGTCGTGCAGCGACCTGAGCCGCTGCTAACTCCAAAGGAGGAGATTGAGGGCGAGTTGTGATGTCTGAACGGATCAAGACGTGCTTGCCCCGGATCCGCCGGAGAAACCTCTGCAGGGCAAGCAATAGAGCCATTAACTCTAGGTAGTTGATGTGCCAACACAGCCGGGGCCCTATCAAGGAGTCAACAGCTCCATGCCTATTGCACATGGCGCCCCAACCCCATTGAGAGGCATCTGTGGTGACCTCAACACATCTGGATACCTGCTGTAGGGGGACTCCGGTCCATAGAAAACAGAGGTCTGTCCAAGGGTTGAAAGTCTGACGGCAGGAAGAGGTGATTAACACACGTGTAACGGGACTCGAGTCTGAAGCCAGTACTGAAGCGGTCTCATATGCATGAACCTGAGTGTCGCGACCACGGCAGAGGATGCCATATGCCCCAGGAACCACTGTGCCGGGCTCAAAGATAGCAAGAACTCAGACTTAAAAAGATGCATCCTGAAAAGGACGTTCAACGCATGCTATGTATTGCTCTTTTTGTGAGTGAAAACACAATCTTTTAGAGGGAAAATACTCTATTAGAAGTGAACATTCTTTTAGGCATAAGTGCTTTTGATGCACCCAGAGGCATGGACTGCAAAGATGGCAAAGAAGGAGAAAGCCGCTGGTAATGCGCCGCAGATCCAACAGCAGTTTTTTGCCAACAGAGGTGAGTGGAACAGTAGTGAACATCTGCTTGCTGCTGCAAAACCGCTCGGCTCTAAAGAAAAAATCTGGCTGACAGACGCACGCCCCCTTCCCTTTATACCCATATGTCCAGGGGCGGGACATGCAAATTCTGCCTGCCAATTTCTCATTGGCCTTTTCTCAAGTTCAAAGGTATGCGAGGCTCTCAAAAAAGACCCCTTGTATCACAACGTCGAGTGAGTGACAGAAGGGGAACAAGTACTTACACTGAATGAACAAAACAGCAGGGTATTTATACAAACAGTGCTAATGAGGGAATGCAGGACAGGTGAGGAAGATGAGGAACAGATGGAAGTGATGAGGGCATTGAATTATGGGAAGTGTAGTCCATAATTCAAGCCGTGGAAGGCGGAGTCTTGGGAGATGGAGCCAGGGAAGGCCGAGTCAAGGGAGGTGGAGCAATTGAAGGTGGTGTCAAGGAAGGCGGAGTCAGGAAAGGCGGAGCCATAGAAGGCTTGAGGGGTGAAGTCATGGAAGGCTGAGTCTTAGGAGGATTGAGGGATGAAGCCATGCAGGGCTTGAGGCTGAGAGCTGTGGAAGGCTCGGTGCTAACAGCCATGGATGACTGAGAAGTGACTCCCATGGTAGAGAGCACAGGCAGAGATGGGGATCGACCTCTGCGGTTGAGAGCACAAGCAGAGACTGGGGATCGACCTCCGTGATCATGATCACAGGCAGAGACTGGGGAACGACCTCTGTGGTCGTGAATATGGGCAGAGAATGGTGAGAAGGTGTCCTTTTCCTTCTCCTCCTCTTCCGGCCAGCAGGGAGTGTGGTTATGGGGATGGTTGAGGTTACAGGCTTTGGCACTGGGGTGGTCGAGGCAACAGGAATTGGCTCTGGGACGGTCGAGGCTACAGGCATGGGCACTAGCTCATTAACTGTGGCAGGAGTAGCACTGCCTTGTTAACTGTGGCAGGTATGGGCACTGATTGTGGCCTGGAGTTCCCACCATAATTCACAGTGTAAGGTGGAAAAGTAATGAGAGGAGTTACCTTGGTGACAGGGGCCATGGAAGGCTTGGAGACAGGGGCCTTGGAAGGCTTGGAGACAGGCGCCTTGGAAGGCTTGGAGACAGTGGGAGGAGATTCAAAGTCCTCATCCTCCACACCCAGAGTGAATGATGAGCCGCAGACTATTAGAGCCTCCTCAACGTAGTCGGCAAGCGTCCAGTGAGGACCCGTTGGAGCCATCAGCTCCTTCAGTGCACTATTCAGACCATCCCTGAAAGAACTCACCTGAGCGTGGTCAAAATAGTGCACCAAAGTCGCTAAATTTATCACACACGTGGTCCTCAACTGGACGGTCTTCTTGTTCGAGGAGAAAGATTTTCACTGTAGGTATATCCATCTTGTTAGGTCAGTTCTTCTGTAATGCTAGGTTCAAAGAGAGGAAGAGAGGAGACACAGGAGTAGATACTTTTCAATCTTTTAATAGTAAACGCAGGAGTGGAACGAGGAGTGTTTCGACCTTCGCTGTCTAGAGTAGGGGAGGAGGTATACAGATATAAAATACAAATTTAGAAAACTAAATAATTTAAACAAACTAACGATACAGAGCCTCTGTTTTCCCGTCCCAGCTCTATTTAACAAACACAATTTATCAAATCAGCAGTAACAAAGAAACTTAAGAGTTTTACATGAAAGCAAAAAATTAACTTCAGGAGGGGGCAAACAAAAGAAGTCTACCTTTGCTTAATCAATTAAATAATCTATATACAAAACAAAGATGCAAACAAAAGACAATACTAAACCTTACTCCCTCTATATACATAAACAGGAGAAAAAAAAGTTATACAAACTAATTGGCGCCGAACTCCCTACAGCTTCCTTAAAATTAACTCATTAAATAAAAAAACACATAATACAACTTACTAATTGTATGTTGTCATACCCAATTACAAATAGTGCAAAAAAAGTCCCTTGCGATAACACAACTACAATACTTCACATGGTTCATAAACACAAGGAGAAATGATCCCACATTTCGGACAGGAGAAAGGGACCAAGCCAGTGAGACCACGGGGAAAAATGTCTCTGCCGTAACTCCAAAATGGTCATATATTTATATTGGAGCACATGGCCACATGCACCAATCAGAAGATACAGACACTCAGGCACATTGATTAATATCAGTTGCCGCTACTCATCATAGGAGAACAGAATACAAAGCAGACAGGCAAACATGTTTGCACTCAACATTCACAAAACAAATAACGTTCTGGATGGTAACACATAGAATCAGTCAAGGAAACTCATTGGAGTAGAATAGATTTCCGTTATTTCAAATACAGTCATATCAATACATCCATGCAATCGTGAATTTCGCACACTGGACTTCCGGTGGCAAATAATTGCTGCTCGTGAATTTCGTGCTGAGTTTAAGTTTGCTGAATTTTGACAGGTGAATTCTCCCCATAAACCAATAGGAAGTTTGAAGGCTTGGTTTAAAAGTAACCTCTGGGTGGGTGGTACTACGTATACAGCTACACTGAATATTCCCAATGGACTAGAATATAATTTTTGCGGTGAGTTTCTTTTTAACTTCACTCTCATAAGTCAAGTCAGTACACAGTAGTGCAAAAAGATGACAGTTTGTAAAAATGGCAAATGTAAACATAACATACTATGATATAGTGTTCTATGCTCATAGCAGTTATTGAGGTAGCAGCCAGTTATAAAGTGACAAGATTAAAGTGCAACTCAGGACATTTGTGTGTGTGTGTCAAACCAGTCTCTGATTATTGAGGAGTCTGATGGCTTAGGGGAAGAAGCTGTTACACAGTCTGGCCGTGAGGGCCCGAATGTTTCGGTACCTCTTGCCAGATGGCAGGAGGGTGAATAGTTTGTGTGAGGGGTGTGTGGGGTCGTCCACAATGCTGGTTGCATTGTGGATACAGTGTTTTTTGTAAATGTCTTAGATGGAGGGAAGAGAGATCCCGATGATCTTCTCAGCTGTCCTCACTATCCTCTGCAGGTCTTTGCGGTCCGAGACGGTGCAAGTGCCAAACCAGGCAGTGATGCAGCTGCTCAAGATGCTCTCAATAGTCCCTCTATAGAATGTAGTGAGGATGAGGGGTGGGAGATGTGCTTTCCTCAGCCTTCAAAAAAGTAGAGACGCTGCTGGGCTTTCTTGGTAATAGAGCTGGTGTTGAGGGACCAGGTGAGGTTCTCCACCAGGTGAACACCAAGGAATTTGGTGCTCTTGACAATCTCCACAGAGGGCCCGTCGATGGTCACTCAGTGCTCTCCTAAAGTCAACAACCATCTCTTTTGTTTTGTCGACATTCAGAGACAGGTTGTTGGCTCTACACCAGTCCGTTAGCCGCTCCACCTCCTCTCTGTATGCTGACTCGTATTTCTTGCTGATGAGACCCACCACGGTTGTGTCATCGGTGAACTTGATGATGTGATTCGAACTGTGCTTTGCTGCACAGTCGTGAGTCAGCAGAGAGAACAGCAGTGGACTGAGCACACAGCCCTGGGGGGCCCCAGTGCTCAGTGTGGTGGTGGTGGTGGAGATGCTGTTCCTGATATGGACTGACTGAGGTCTCCCAGTCAGGAAGTCCAGGATCCAGTTGCAGAGGGAGGTGTCCAGGCCCAGCAGGTTCAACTTTCCAATCAGGTGCTGGGGAATGATTGTGTTGAATGCTGAGCTGAAGTCTATGAACAACATTCAAAGGAGTCCTTTTTATGTAGGTGGGTGAGGGCCAGATGGAGATGGCGTCTGTTGAACGTTTGGGACGATAAGCAAACTGCAGTGGGTCTAGTGAGGTGGGCAGCTTGTTCTTAATGTGCCTCATGACGAGCCTCTCGAAGCACTTCATGATGATGGGTGTGAGTGCGACGGGACAGCAGTTGTTGAAGCAGGACACTGAAGATTTCTTCGGCATGGGGACGATGGTGGTGGCCTTGAAGCACGTTTGAACGACAGCGCTGCTCAGAGAGATGTTGAAGATGTCGGTAAGAACATCTTCCAGCTGGTCTGCACATCCTCTGAGCACCCTGCCAGGAATGTTGTCTGGTCCAGCAGCCTTCAGTGGGTTGACTCTACGTAGAGTTTTCCTCACATCAGCCGTGGTAAGACAGAGCACCTGGTCATTGGGAGGAGGGGTGGTTTTCCTCGCCGCCACATCATTCTGCGCCTCAAACCGAGCGTAGAAGTCATTCAGCGCATCTGAAAGGGAGGCATCTTTGTCACAAGCAACTGATGTTGTCCTGTAGTTGGTGATGGCCTGGATACCCTGCCACATGCGCTGTGTGTCACCGCTGTCCTGGAAGTGACTGTGGATTCTCTGGACATGTGCATGCTTTGGCCCGTGACAGTTTGACCCTCGCTGTTCTTAGGGCTGCCTTGTCGCCTGCTCTGAAGGTGGAGTCTCGGGTCCTCAGCAGTGCGTACACCTCCGCAATCAGCCATGGCTTCTGGTTGGAGCGTGTGGTGATGGTCTTGGAGAAAGAGACATCATCAATGCACTTGCTGATGTAGCTGGTCACTGATGCTGTGTATTCCTGCAAGTTGGTAGAGTCACCATATGTTGCAGCCTCCCTGAACATTTGCCACTCAGTACACTTGTCAGAGCAGAGATGGCTCCTGCTGGCCAGGTTTTCACCAGCTTCTGAAACGGTTTTGTGTGTCTGACGAGCAGTCTGTATGCTGGAAATAGCATAACAGAGATGTGGTCTGAGTAGCCGAGGTGGGGGTGGGGCTCCAGCCTGTACGCAACTGGGATGTTTGTGTAAACAAGATCAAGCGCATCACAGTCACAAGCTCCACCAGCTATGAGCAGTAGCAAGAGACTAGCATAGAGTTCTTGCACCATTCCGTGTTGATGTAAACACACAAGCCACCACCGCGAGTCTTACCGCACAGAGCTGCATTTCTGTCGGCACGAAACGAGGCGAGCCCGTCTAGCTGAATGGTGGCATCCAGAACTCTGTCGCTGAGCCACGTCTCCTTGAAAACAAAGACGCAGCAGTCTCTAAACTCACGTTATGTTGCCTGCTGAGTCAGATTTAGTCCAGTTTATTGTCCAGGGAGCAAATATTTGAGAGCAGGATAGATGGGAGAGCCGGCCGGCTAGGATTTGTTTTTAGCCTAGCAGGGACCCCCGCCATCTTGTCGCGCTTCCGCTTCCTCGCACACCGCTTACAACGTCCTCTCCCCAGGCCACTGGCATCAGGCAATGCCGAGGACTGGAGGCCTGGTCTCCGCAGCAAGCCAAGTTCACGTAGCGCCTCCTGAAGTTCATCATGCAGCTTGGTTGTTGCATGAATCCTATATTTGAGCAGTGTCTGGCGATGGTAAACATGAACACCGGTTGCTCCGATGTCCATGTGCCGCAAAAGTCAGGTTATTTAACAAAAATAGCACCATTTTGTCTCTACCGCTGCCATCTTGGACCAAGTGATAAAGTCATAAAGTCATAAAGTGCAGCATTAAAAAGAAGCTGCTTGGCTTCATCAACGCTGTACGTCCGACCACGCCGCATTCTACAGAAGTACATGTGAACGTTCCTTAAAAGTAAATTGGGTCAAAAGTGTCCACAGTTGAAGAAAGAACCCCCCAAAAAACATTGATGCTTCGATTTTATATACATTTTGTAATAATGGTATTGTAATGAATATTCTTAGCCTTACAAAATATCAACTGTAGATTGTAACTGCTACAGAACATTATTGATGTAATTGAAAACCTTCCCTTATTGGTTACCTCCCAAAGTTTCTCTCACTCCATTAAATATTGCATTATCAAAAGTATGCCCTCTCAGAATTCAGTGTAAGTGTTTGCAACATTTTTTTTGACCTGAAATAACTGAATACTCAATGACATGCTGTCTCCATTCTTGAAGTCATTCTTTGGTTAAAAAAGGTTTTAACCAGCCTGATGCAATTTTTTTCCCCTCTGAATGTATGTAATTATCCCTCATCTTCATCATGAGAATAAGTGGTGTGAATAGATTTGGATGTGCCGTCTTACTTGTTGTTACACGCACACAAAAGAAAAGCCCTTGCTTCACAAACATAAAAGAAAAAAAGCTAAAAGCTGCAATAAGCATTTGAGTGAGGAATATTGTACTCAGTGCTGAAGAAAATGGTTGTGGAGGAAGTGAGCGGAAAAGTCACTGTGACATCAAGGAGATTAATGATGTGTTCACGACAGAGACATTTGCGGTTAAGAAAAGAACTCGTCTCTTAAGCACCAGCAAGAGGATCATAGTGTTTAAAAGTCACATTTTGGTGAACACCATGACCTGGTTCATGTGTTCCACAGGCACATGTTTCTAGGGGTTCACTGTAGCTGGAACTGCACATCTGAACCTGTTTATATAAAATTATTTATTAGTTGTCAATATTAATCAATATCACCACATAGGAAGTCGCCATTGCTTCAGAATGTTCACGTACCCTGGCATCGCCCCCTTTATGCTGAGTTACTGACAAGCACCATCAGATGTCGGTTCAGATGTATTTAACTTCTCCCATGATGTGACTGGAAGCGTGTTGCGTCATCAGTGTGGGAAACCTGGGTTTGCATCTCATGTTGAACCAGGCAGTAATCACATTCACATTATGAGTGACAACTGCAATTTGGATGTTCAATTTTTAGGCATTTAGACCTTATTCAGCATTAAATTACACCATTTATTTTCATATAAAATAGCAAATGTAATGTTATCTTCAATTCAGTAAAAACCTTAATTTCAGTAAATTGAAAGAGTGTCAAAACATCAAAATATGTCATCCATTAGGGGTCTCTCATGACATCTACTGGAATAAAAATAACAATTACATGGAATGACAACTATAGCCAACAGATTAATTCAGTGCTCTATGCATTGGCTGATCTCCAGAAGTCAACATTGTAACCAACATAATTTCTAGATATTATCACAAGCACTTGAAATATACTGTATTTAGACACACACAAACACACACACACACACACACATATATATATATATATATATACAAACAACAATTCTTTGTAAAATTTTAGCATTTTTTTTAACACATGTTTATCTAAAGTTGTGAGGGCTTAATGTATCATTGGTAAAAAATACATAAAAACGATTAAAAGATTTAAAAAAAAGACTCCTACATGGGTTAGATCAGTGGTTCTCAACCGGGGGGGGGGTGCGAGTAGGCTACGATGGCTACATGTTTTTTATCACTAAACTACTGTCATAAAAAGTTATAGTTTGTATATACATAACTCCTGAATAAAAATTAAAATGTGTTTGGACTGATTTAAAAAAAAAAGTTTTGAACAAATTTGATTGGTTTGTCGATAGTGAGCGCAAATGCAGGTGATAAGCATAAGCGGTTTCATTAAGCAAGTTACTGAGTCGTTCATTCAAACGATTCGTTCAAACAGCCGATTCATCAAGAATGAGACAGATGTTTGTGAATGGGTCATTGAATCTTTGACTCAACCGATTCGTTCACAACACTGAATCATTCAAAACACGATTGAGTATTGCTGTGAGATGCGCTATGCTAAATAAATAACAATACATTGTTGTAACAGCAATATCTCCAAGTTTTGTTTTTCACTGTAAAAATGTCATGATTTGCCAATGCAAAGAGAGTGCCGCCACCTTTTCCGCCACCTTTTCCCCCCACTTCAAGCACTGATTATAACACAAACAAATCATCCTCCTGCCGGCTTTTTTTTTGTCAAAAGAGACAAATCCAGCGACTTTTACTGGTGTTTTTGGAGACTTTTGTGGTGTTTGGAGACTCGAAAGCACGAATCACTCTGCAGTTAGGCCTACTGTGCTCAACGAACAGCGGGTGCTGCCGTGAGCCCCTCTCCCGTCCAAAAGTACTCACAGGCGGTCAGTCTCTCAGTAGCCTCGCGCAGCAGTCAGAGCAGAGAGGAGACACACACCCCTCTGCGTCCAGGCTGCAAATGAATCGCACATGCGCATGGCCGCCGCCGTTCCTGCCCTGACTTACAGAGCGGGGTATAAATGTAAATGTTCACTCACTCTCACACAAAAATAAATCACTGCATTTAAATTGACTCACGACATAGCTTTACATTCACTCTAGTCTAGTCTCTTGCCAAGTTCGCTTGTGCCAGCTCTCGCTAGTCTTATCAATCTCGATTTACATAGGCCTTTACTACAAAACCCCAACATTCTTTTTAAAGACTAAACCCACAAACATTCTTTTTTAAGATTAGATCAAATCTCAGCCCTAGCCAGTATTTTTTTTTTTAACTGCTAGGTAGTAGCTACACTTAGCTAAAACTACCCACACGACTAAGACACACACACACACACACACACACACACACACACTGACGAGGACTACAATCGTTAAGTATTAAAATAAAATCTGAATTGTCTGCAAAATAATTATTTTGTTCGTTTAATTAAAGATTGTGCCTAAGTCCCGACTGATTAGCCCCTGATACGTCTCTCAACATACACCACACACACAGTTACATATTACCCAGCAGGCACCGGACGTCAATATGACGTCAGATTGACATTGGACCCAAACGTTGGATTGACGTTGCATTTTGATTGAAAATGAAAATCGGGTTGACGTCAGAACCCAACATCAGATTAACGTAAACTTCCAACGTCTGTCCGACGTTGGTATATGACGTCAACCTGATTTTCATTTTCAACCATAATGCAACGTCTTTCCTACGTTGGATATTGACGTCAGACTGACGTTGGTATATGACGTCAACCTGATTTTCATTTTCAACCATAATGCAACGTCTTACCTACGTTGGATATTGACGTCAGACTGACGTTGGTATATGACATCAACCTGATTTTCATTTTCAACCATAATGCAACGTCTTACCTACGTTGGATATTGACGTCAGACTGACGTTGGTATATGACGTCAACCTGATTTTCATTTTCAACCATAATGCAACGTCTTACCTACGTTGGATATTGACGTCAGACTGACGTTGGTATATGACGTCAACCTGATTTTCATTTTCAACCATAATGCAACGTCTTTCCTACGTTGGATATTGACGTCAGACTGACGTTGTTTTATGTCAACCTGATTTTCATTTTCAACCAAAATGCATTGTCTATCCAACATTGCAGGTAAACGTCAGTTTGACCTTGGGTTATGACGTCAACCCGATGTTGGGTAAACCTCCTTAACGTCGGTTTGACGTCAGACCCCAAGCTTGACATCAAACTCGCATGTTGGACCAACCTCCAACAGTGGACCGACATTGAATTGTGGTTGTAAATCAGAGTTGACGTCTTTAAATCAGCTCCAATTTTGAATTGGTCAGAAATCAAAATCATATATCTGTCAAAACACAACATTAGCTGTCAAATTCCAACTTTAAATAAATATATGGTTATTGTTGTTGGCACGGCATCGAACTTTTAACAGAGCCAGGTTTTCGTTGTAAAATAAAAATCAACATACAAAGAAACTTCATGTAACAACAAGGTTGAACAGAGGTCAAGATCCAATGCGAGACAACTTTATTTATCTTAAGAAAAGAGCAAACAGAAAAGTAACTTAGTGAAAAATCTTAGTGAAACTGAAATCCACAAATGTTTTTTTATTAAATGAATGACAAAGAAATTAAACGGATTATAAAAATAACCTTTTATTTAATTTTTTTACATTATTTTACCAGAAGGTTTTCAACTTTAATTACTATTATACTATTATAACTATAATTAACATTATCCTTGTTCTACAATCGTTCAATTATTTTTCCTGCCACCTCCGCCCACCCTGTCTGGGGCATATTTTAGACACAAGGCAATAGCCGCTCCAATGTTCGCCTCCGTCTCCTTTGATGTCCTCTGGACACTCTCTGTACGAAATATTTGAAAATTAAAATTACGGGGAATATGGGATATAATTCACTACAGTAAGCATTAAAACATTAAATTGAAAACAGTCTTAAGAAATAATGTTTGGCATCTATTCTTACTTTCTCTGCACAATGAACACGCCGATGACGTGTTTGTCTTTGCAAACAAGTTCCGTAGAGGTATGCTACTATGTGGTTACTGTGGTTTTTCTGTTGTTTTTTTTACCTGTGACAACATTGTACAGATGTAGCTTGGTGAAGGCAAGCTTCCCCTTCCCACCCTTCATATTAAAACTGGCCATTACTTCATTTGTCATCAACCTGTGGATACAAAAGGAAGAGGATTTAAATGTCCAAATAATTAATTATATACAACACATTATGAAACGGTTGTTATAGTTTAGTAGGATTGTCATATCTAGATGTCACACTGGTTTAACTGTTGGCCTGGTTTTGATTCCAAAGGCCAGTAAGGATTTGAACATGTAGAAAAATCATTAAATATTTAATATCATATTAGGATATTGCATATTGAATAGTAAATTGAGTATTTAATTTAATCAAATGTACAGTGTTTCTATTTTTACTGCAGGGGTTTGTTAATTTAAGACTAGTCGGTTACTTGACTAATTTGACAGTCGTTTAAACAGAAGTTATCACACACATCCCTAATTAGTAGTGTTGTCAAAAGACCCGGTACTTCGGTACCAGGTCGGTACTCATTTTTTTTTACTGTTACGGTACCAGCTTTTCTTAAAGCAACACCAAGGAACTTTTCCTCTGCGGTCGCCCTACAGGTTGGAAGCGGAATTGTCCATTATCACTGTCGTAAATAACTTAGCATACCGCAGCTTACTGTCGCACGCACGCTCGCTGTTTATCCAGCACCGGCTTTGGAATGAACGATGTCCACAGACAAGGTAGAGTATGTTACATGATTTTATGAAAGGATGATGTATTGCGACATCAGAAACGAAAAAATAAATAAATAATGACTATTGACCTAAAGCAAGTCAAATTTGTAGTTTTCTTATGTCTCATTAGAACTACAAAAACGAGACCCGATTTGGCAAACTTGCATAGCGTGGTTATAGCAGATATAGGACCGCAAAGCGGAGGCATAAGTGCCTTTCACTTTGTAACGACTTGATGTACCACTGAAACGATTTTGGAAACATTATTTTAAGCTAAAAAATATTCCTTAGTGTTGCTTTAAGTACCGGTGGTACCGAAGTACCGGGTTAATCCGGTTCTTGATGCGCTGTCCCAAAGGTGCACAGTTACGTCCTCTTCATATAAACACTGAGACATGGCGACCTGCGGCGCCTCTAATGCAATGGCTCTGAATCCACTTGTTGACAAGAAAGGAAGAAAGAAAAAATGGAAATATTTTGGATTAGGCTAATGTCATGTTGTCATGTCATAAGGGGCCGTTCACAGCGTGTATTATATCCGTGCAAATTTGTTATTTCAAATGCATGCGTGCTCATAATAGGAGCGATTTGGCACAACGCGCTCGTTTTTCCAGGCGCGCCTCTGTTCCCTTGCATTAGCTTTACTACTAGATATATTTAAGTAGATGAGAAATAAAAAGCTGTCCTGTACAGCTATGTACTCGCGATCTTCGCAGTAGTGAACGCGCCAGAGAGAAATGCACTTTTCATACGGATTACATAAGCAGAGAGTAGTCTGTTTTCTTTCGTTTTGAATTGTTCTGTTTTAAAGTAGACATTTCAATACAGATATACTTCTCAGGTCTGTGAGGCAAGTACCTTATACGCTGAGTTTCGGTTCATTTATGAGACGAGCTCCAGTTCACGCAGCGGCGCCTCCGTGTAGTGATTAGCCTATCTATTGTCTGCAATATTTACTTCTTATTTATTAAATCCAGGTAATTGGTTGATGAAACATTAATTAAAATTAAGATACAATTACTACAAAATGAAATTCACTTTAAAGAAAGGCTTTGTGCTTTCTGTTTGAGGTCTGTGAAAGTTGTAGTGCCGCTTCCAGAGAACTGTCACGTCCTTAACATTGTTTTTTTCCTCATAATAGTTTTTTTCCTCATAAATGCGAACACGGAAAATAAAATAAAATAAATATTTTATGTTCTGGGGAGAGCCAACCCTTCTTCATCCGGTGGGTATATTACGTTTGTGCAGTGTAATTCACAGAATTATATATTGCGCTTTGGCCGCTCTGACGTAGCAGCATTCTATGTTCGATCATGAGAGAAGAGAAGTGTCACAACATACAATGTAAACAGAAAAAACAAGCAATACATTGACACTAGAAATCTTTTATAATAGTAATTTAAAGATGTGGTAGCATTGGATCTGGACGGGAAGGATAACTCTGGGAGTTGGAAGGGGTGTGTCGTGATTCTGCCTTCTCACATCGCGAACCAGATCGTGGATCTGAGTATCGCGATTTCGGTTTTATATCGCGTATCGTTACAGCCCTAATCAACACATTAAGTGAACAATATATTTTTACAACATTATTAATGTTTGTGAATGTTATTTAATACAAACACTTGATTGTTCATGTTTGTTCACTTCATTCATAGTGCATTAAATAATGTAAACAGATAAAACTTGATTTTAAAGAATTTATAAGTACATTTTTAATTAACCACAAGGAGAATAATTGCTACAGTATATAACTATTGTTAGATAGTCATCTTTTGTCTAATGTTATCTAACAAACGGAATCTTATTGTAAAGTGTTTATGATACTACAGTTTCCATCTTTGTAACCGTGATATACACTTTAATATATGTAAATTGAATCAAAATTAAGCTTTGGTACCGCAATTGGTACTGAGAACCGTGGATTTTCACTGGTATTGGTACCGATTACCGAATACTGAAATTTTGGTACCGTGTCAACTAGGGGTGGGAGAAAAAAAAAAAATCGATCCATCGCGATTCTCTCTCCAACGATTCTGGATCGATTCTGAGCTTAGTTTTTAACCAGATGTGCGATAACGCTGAGTTTGCTTTAGAAACACCCGTATTCTGCTTGCTTCCAATTCCTCACACACATACACCACTCGAAACTTCCGTAAAATAATCTATCATAAAGTTTGGAAAGGTTGAAGCGAATTACAAGGACATTCACAGGCTTCATTGCACAGGATACGCTGTGAGAGACTCACGCTTTGTTTGATGTTACAGTGTGCTGTCTCTCCCGTCGGTATTTTCCTTACAAATGCTCTACGAAGTCATCATTTATGTGGTTTGGAATGCAGTGGACTTATAATATGAAATTATGAACCTCACTAACAGAAGGCTGCTTTAAATTTCAAATGCTGACGCGCGCTTTGTTTGTGTAGACTGCTCGTGCATGCGGCTGTGCGACTCCGTGGTTTAATGTACTTGTGCAAAATTGTCTTTTTAAATTAAAAGGGATTAAACGGACAGGACAAACCACATTACTACTTATATTTCAAAAGCGATGCGTGCGTGAATGCAGCTTAATAGATCTCCCGCAGTCTATGTTGTCATAGTAAAAAACTACAGTAAAGATGAAGAAAATTCACTCACAGTTCTTGAATGGAAAACGTTCAGATAATCTATAGGCTACTGAAAGCACTTTTTGTTTGTTGTTTGTTATATGTTTCTATGCTCCTCTTTATTATTTGCTACTTGCTTAGCGCTGCGTTCGACACTATAGATCACACAATACCTTTAGATCGACTACAAAATTACACTGGTGTTCAAGGACAAGCATTAAGCTGGTTCAGATCATATCTATCTGAACGCTACCATTTCGTCTACTTAAATGGAGAAAAATCGATCGTAACTTCGGCAAACTATGGAGTGCCGCAGGGATCTGTGTTAGGCCCTTTATTATTCTCAATATATATGCTGCCACTTGGTAATATTCTAAGGAAACATGGAATTAGTTTCCATTGTTATGCTGATGACACTCAAATATATATTTCATTACGGCCAGATGAATACGCTAAATTATCCAAATTGACAGAGTGTGTTAAAGATATAAAAGATTGGATGACGCGTAATTTTCTTTTATTAAATCCAGACCAGACAGAGGTAATACTTATCGGTTCGAAAAACCGTCCACAAAACCTTTCACAGCACGACTTTAACATATTAGGATGTCCTGTTACTTTATCCGCTACAGTAAAAGACCTGGGTGTTACATTAGACTGCAACCTGTCTTTTGAAAAGCATATTTCATATGTTACAAAAACAGCCTTTTTCCACCTTAGAAACATTGCTAAGCTACGTAATATGCTATCAGTCTCTGATGCAGAAAAGTTAGTTCATGCATTCATGACCTCGAGACTAGATTACTGTAATGCTTTATTAGCTGGTTGTCCTGCATCTTCAATAAATAAGCTACAGTTAGTCCAAAATGCAGCCGCTAGAGTTCTTACTAGATCAAGAAAATATGATCATATAACACCGATTTTATCATCACTTCATTGGTTACCTATAAAGTTCCGTATTAATTACAAGGTATTGCTTTTGACCTATAAAGCTCTAAATGGTTTAGCTCCAGTCTATTTCACGGATCTTCTATCACCCTATAATCCATCGCGCTCTTTGAGATCACTAAATTCGAGGCTTCTGGTCATTCCTAGGATATCCAGATCCACCAAAGGAGGGAGAGCATTTTCACATTTAGCTCCAAAACTCTGGAATAGCCTTCCTGATATTGTTCGTTGCTCAGACTCGCTCTCCCAGTTTAAAACTAGACTAAAGACGCATCTTTTTAGTCAGGCATTCATATAAAATTTTTATCTTACAGTTACTGTATATTCGGCCTCTACTTCATAAACGCGAGAGGAGAACTGGCCCCCACTGAGCCTGGGTTCTCCCAAGGTTTTTTTTTTCTCCGTCGGGTCATCTGATGGAGTTTTAGGACACCATCAGGTCACTTGACGGAGTTTTTCGGTTCCTTGCCACTGTTGCCTTTGGCTTGCTCAGTTTGGGGATTTTGGGGATTTTCAAATTAAATGACCCATCATACCATTGATTAGCTCTACCAAACTTGGATGTCTTTTTTCCACTAATAAAGAAACACTCTTAGGTTGTTTTGATTGATACTGTGAAACAGCTTTGATACAATCTGTATTGTGAAAAGCGCTATATAAATATATTTGACTTGACTTGACTTGCTTGAATGTTTTGAAGTTATTAGTTTAAAATTCTTAACATACAACTGTTTTAATTATTTTTTTAAATTTGTAATTATTTTTAAAAAGTACTTAATTATGTAAACTAATGAATTAATGGGGAGTAGATAAAGAATCGTTCTGGAATCGGATCGTGACTCCCAGAATCAGAATCGGATCGGATCGTGAGGTGACCAAAGATTCACACCCCTAGTGACAACACTACTAATTAGATAGACAGACAGACAGACAGACAGACAGACAGACAGACAGACAGACAGACAGACAGACGGATGGATGGATAGATAGTCAACTTCATCAACTTGTCTGTGACAACATCAAGTGCCAGATGAAATGACACATGATTCTGCCAAGAACTGCTAATATAAAAACTTACTTCTCCATGACCCTTTTAACATTGTCCTTCAAATGTATCCCGCCAACATTGGACAAGCTATTAATCTGAAATTAGAGGAACAGTATTTTAGTTTAACCACAAAAATGTATCCCCATGACTGTTGCAAGTCATACAGGGATTGAAACACTGCACATTATAAAAATTGCATTATACTGGTATGACTACATGTATATCCTTACCAGTCTCTGCTTTTCCTCCAGGCAGTTGAGGGATTTATCAAGCACATTTATCTCCTCAACAGTTGTTGCCTGTGCCGGAAGCCTTGAATCCCCATGCATTTCTAGTCCTCCCCTCTCCTTCTTCATTGTCCGAATGTCTTCTCGGATTTCGACCAGCATCTCCATAACTTTTCTTTGGAATTCTAATGTATTGAAACCAATGATAATCATAATAAGACATATTATCAAGGAACAAGTTTACCACTACAATAACAACCATCAACAAATTTACATCAGCTTTTTTGTTTTGTCTAAAATATTTACCCTCCCAAAGCCTTTATACAAATGAACAGATGTTTTTGTAGTCAAAGACATCTTTATAATTTTATATGAGTCTCAGCTATGAATACAAATATTGATAGTGAATGTTAAACGAGTGAGAAATAAAGCTTGTGTATATGCACACAAGCATTCGCTAACTGGAATTTTTAATGGTAATTTTGGAAGATGGTTGTCTCCCTGACCAACAAATGTATAAGCAAGTCATTAGCACCATAAATGAGGCTAGTTCATTATATTCCAGACTCTGTGAACAAGTCTAAGCTTTCAGCAGATTAGCCTGCTGGCAACAGATTTAGTGCCCCACACAGGCAGTATGTGTGATATACCCCAAAACCATGCTTCCTGCAATAGTCGGGTGTTACTGATATCCAGCCGCAACACAGGTTATATCAATTGGCCACTGCGGCACCGCCCCACAACCTCATTTAGATTTTTTTTTTAGTAGTAAAAATAATCAAGTTCAGTTAGAGCAGGGGTTTTCAACCCATATATTCGAGTGAAACAATTGCAATTGTGAGATTTTACTAGCAAATCTTTAGTCATCCACTTGAGGGGGGCAATTTGACTATTCTCCCAAAGAAACAGTAAGCTGTTTATATTTTTAATGTTTCAGTTTTACTAATACCCTGTCTATACTAGAAATGCACCGATTGCAATTTTCTTGGCCGATTCCGATTTCCGTTTTTTATTTGGTAAGTGTGACCTGCTGATACAGATTTTTGCTGATGAAATTTAAACAAACCCTTCCATTTTTTGGTAAACAAAGTGCTGCACAACAGGGGTTTAAAACATGGAAGAATTTTTATAATTATTTTTAAAAAATAAAGTAGTATTTTATTAAGACATACATTATACTATACAATAGTAAAGTTGAAAACCCCGGAGTTAGAGAACAGACGCTACACTTAAAAACTGAAAGTGTCTGCTCAATGCAGCGTTAGCCAAACTACACGTTAGTCACAGATCAGCAGCAGAAGTCAGGTTTCTTTTATCACGATAGTGAGGAGCTGACTGATGAGATGATGGCAGAAGATTTAGGTTTGAAAACTAAATTTAAAAGCGCCTATTTAAGCGAGTTTGTCATTGTACTGTATTTTTTTGTTTTACATTAAGATTAATAATGAACCCACCATTCAAGCGATTGCCTGCCAATTCGAAAGCAAAAGTAAAATGCACAAATCATATATTTTCCCTTATATTATCACTGAGGATGACATGGCCTTAAGTGGGTCTAAATTTTGTAACACGTCACTAACCCATTCTGATGATTTGACCTTTCTTTACGCATACACACACAATGAAACACACACACAACTACTACTACTATATACTTACTTGCTTCTGGCATTGGGTACGGGGAACGTTTCCCATGTGTTGGTTGACTTTTTGTAGATTGCTGGTGAAAAGGTGATCCTGATCTTCGAGTTTGGAGAGATGGTCCTCCCTGAGAAGGTGGTCTGGTCTGCTTTTCAGATATGGGCTCCTGAATTTGCTGGGGGGCTACAAGAATCAAAGAGTAAATTTACAGCTTAAGTCAAATAATTACGTTAAGTTTAGGACAGATTTTGACAAATCATTTTTTTTATATACAAAATAAGGCAAGTACAAGTTTAAGTACTGGTTAATACCAAAGTCTGACCTGTCAGCTCTTTTACAAGAACATATGGCGGTATTCTTTTGTAAAATGAAGTAAATATAGACCTGAAAACAACAATGTCTTTGAGAACACACAGCTTGTTCTCGTCAAAGGGAAGGAGCTGATGGGTCAAAATTAAAATAAAATAAAAATTAGGTTCAGTATATTACACTATATGAGTATGAACCTATCACTATCACCTTGAGGCCAAATATTTATCAAATTGAATGAATTTAGGACCTGAAGAACCTTTTTTAGATCTAAGGGTAGTCTGAGGTGGGGGGCAAGGGGATCACCAACCCTGTGCTCTTGAAATCTGCTTTCCCCTAATGAGTGGATATGGAGAGCCAGAGCTTGATCGCCTGGATGAAGTAGATGATGGTGAGCTTTCATTTCCGGAGCATACTGAAAACTCTCTGTCTGGATTTCCCAGCTTCCTTGGAGCAATAGGAAGTTCTAGCTCTGTTAACAAAATGTGTTAGTTCTTAATTTATGTAATGTAATCATATTTTAAAGCAAGGACAATGAAATATTTTTATGCACTTTTTTGCTGCTGTTTTTTTAATCTCGTACCATAGTGGCAAGTAATCTCCCCAATGCATGTAAGAACAAAAAAGGAACTAACCTTCACTAATGTACTGACGATGGGAATTTCTGAGGACATCTTCTTCTTCACATTCTATATCAGTTTCATCAGTTTTATCTAATTCAAGAGACAAACATGAACAGAAATTGTGTTACAGCAAGAAAAAAGGGCCGTTTTCACAGATTGTGCCCACTGTTACGGTGCATGGTAGGAAGGCAAGTTGCGGGAATATATGATTATGTATGCATCCTTTCTACTCCTACATTTCCATCATCCCTCACTCTCCTACCTGGAAGAACGTTGGAGGAAGCAAGTTAAGGAAAAGTACAAAAGGGAATTATAGAATAAAGAAAAAAACTATTATAATATTAAATTAATATTAAAAGCCCAGTAATATTTCATTTTTTTGTTTGTTTTATATATACATATGAATCCTTATGGATAAATAATTAAATTATAAAACATGTCATGTGGGGACATTTTGAGCACTATTAATTAAATTGATTAATTTTAACGGACAAATTGAAATAACTGATTTGTGGATATTGATGAGACTTTCCAACTCGCCATATCAGCTTTTGCAAAATGCATCAATCAGCAGGCTAGGGCTGTTACATTTGTGAAAAAATCCTGTTCGAATTTGAGATATAAGTGTTCATTGAATCGATTGTAAAATGTACAATTTTATCGGATTTTGCGCAAATATGCAACTCGTGAGTCCTCATGATATATTAAATACAGCGTATTGCACAGAATCTGCGCATTTCTGGCTTACTTGAACACACACGTCACTAAGCAACAAATAACGCCGCGCTTGTTCACTTGCATTGAAGTAATAGCGAATATTAAAAAGCATTTGGTTAACAGAAAAGACATTGTTATTTTCCAACATCCTACATGTTCTGTGAACTGTACTGATCTGTCCACCTAAAACACATTTTTGGAGAAGGCTTATGTTTCAATAAAGCATGACATTTGTTTCTAAGTATTTTATATATAGTATATTATATAGTAAAGTATTACATATTTTGTGTTTAGACATAAGTGATATTTATACACAATGTATATATCACATTATGACCACCTTCCTAATATTGGTTTGGTGCCAAAACAGCCCTGCAGTTTTGGAGATGCTCTGATCCAGTCGTCTAGACACCACAATTTGGCTCTTGTCAAATTCGCTCAAATCTTCACATTTTTCCTGCTTCTAACACATCAACTTTGAGGACAAAATGTTTACTTGCTGCCTAATATATCCCACTCACTAACAGGTGCCGTGATAAAGAGATAAACAGTGTTATGCACTTCACCTGTCAGTGGTCATAATGTTATGCCTGATTGGTGTAAATACAAACAATTAAAATAACTTTTGGAGCAGGTTTTCTCTGTGAGCGGGAATGGAAAACCTGGAAAAGTGGAGCAAAGTGATTACAGAACCTTCTTCACAGAGTACTGTCACTCCACTTTTGATCAAATCCATCTCAGCAGTTTGTATCTACCTCGTCGCCTGTCTGTCCGTTCCTAAATGTAAGACCTCTACAAACTAAAATAAGTAAAACAATTACACTATTTGAGACATTTAAGACTTTTTACGGCCATAAGAAACACTGGAGGAACCCTGGAATTGAGAAAAAATCCATCATAGCGATGGAGAACTTTAATCCCTGGAATAAGAACTGGTTGATTCATAATTGAATAACTCAGTAAATGATTGACAATTGCAAAGTAAAAAGAATACCTGTCAAACAGTCTTCAAATTTCTTAGTTATTTTTCTTCTTTTTGCTTCAAGTCCACCTTCTTCAGCTTCTGTACTACTTGTGAAGTCGCAGTTGTCACATTCTTTAAAGTCATCTACAAATCACAAATAACGGCAAAAAGAGGCAAAGCAAAAATCTTGTCAATAAATAACAATCATATGGCTAGTCACATGCACATATATGGAATATTACCTACCAGATCTCATCTTCTCTTTCAGAAGTGGAAACTTTCTCCAACTTTCAGATGGTTGCCGGCGTTCACTCAAATGTTTTGTTGCATTTGCAACATTTGGCCAGAACACTAACATGTTTTTTGTGTCTACCCAGCTGTCTGGCAGCGTCCCTTCCTCCTGCCTTTTCTTCTCTTGCCACACTGCCCTTACCCAAGCCATCCTGAAACAAAACGTACTGACATAAATGTAAAAATAATTAACAAATAGAAATGAATATATAGATAACTTCAAATTAATATCAAGTTATAATATCAAGTTAACTGCCCATCACTACATTCACCACTGCCTTGAGGAATCAAAGTCTTTCATTTTCATATACGCTTCTGTTATTCATCACAGATGAAGCAAAGGTGTAATATTTCACACTAAATTTATCGAATGAGGAAAAACTAATGTAACCTCAAAATGTGTTAATAATGAATTTGTTTTGAATTACCCTTTTTCAGTCTTTTCGCTCCATGCTGTGCAATAAAGGCATAAGCACATATCCTGTTTTATAGGGTAGACAAGCCACTTTACGGTGTATTTCTTCAACTTCAAGAAGCTTGCGATTTTTCCTGACTCTCTCCAAGTTTCTGACGAATGCAATATTAATAAGCTTGGAGTCACAAGGCACAGTAAAAAAGCTTTCCAGGTTTTTTTGGGATATGACATCACATAACAAAATACCATCCTCTCGTTTTTCTTTAACAAAGGCAAAGTCTTCATTGTGCAAGAGGAAACATCCATTTCTTTCCTTTACTGAAACAAAATGCCAATTTTTGTTTGATATCTTGTTTCTGCAGCTTCCTGCCCTCTCGTGTTCACAAAGTCTCTTTGCAACTTGGCTGATGGGATTTTTTGCATTTCTCACTAATTTCTTCAGAATTTGCAGATAATTCTCAAAAGGAAATGCAGATATTTCATTGAGAGAACACTGAAAATGTCTAGAATCATCTGACAGATGTTTCAAGTTATGAACATTATAGACCAAATAAACTGGTGTGTATATATGCTTACATTTGTCAACAAAATAGTCTAAAAGTTGTTTAGCATAGTCCATGTAAGCAGAACGTTTCTTCTCACAGGAGTCCAGAAGGATTGATACAGCAACTGTTAGGCAGAGAAAATGTTCATATACATCCCTGTTCAACACCTTTTTCAAAACTACAGGTCCAGTGTATAGAAGGAATTGCCGAAGCTCTGTGGCTTTCCACCGATCCAATTCTGCTAGGGGTCTTGGTTGGCGAGCAAATTCACTGGGCAGTTTCCCAGATAATGACACAAGAAGAGTTGAAATCTCCCCTATTTTTCTGTGTGACAGTCTACATTCAGGTGGTCCTTTTTTTAAAAAGCACAGCAGACGTTTTACAACTCCAAGACATACTAAATGCATATAGTCAAGAGGAAAACCTGTTACACATCTTCCTACATTGAGTAAAGGGGACACTCCAACCTGATGATCAACATAAAGTCCATTAGAGAAATCTCTATCAGTTCTTAATGGGTTGTCTCCCAGGAACACAACTCTTCTGTTCTTATACTCTCCCTTAATTGTGCATCTTTCACAACTGTCATATCCATTGTGTCCTTTTATACACTTTAAGAATGCTCGAGCTGGAGCATCACAAACAAAGGCTTTGATGTGGACATGGATTTTGTGGCCATTCACAGTGATTTGCTTTCTCTGTAGTTCTGTGTATTCTGCTAAAAAGTCTTCAAGAAAATCATCAACACAGTTAGGTTTATGTACACCACAAAAAACTGCAACTACAAATGGTTCAAAGTCACTGAAACGACAGATGATTGGCCATAATTGGGCATTAGATGACTTGAAAAGAGGAACTCCATCAATGTTCACTAATAGGTCCACAGAGTTTGAACTTTCCAAAAACTTGATGTTCCGGTCAAGAATTTTCACAACAGAGCATTCAATACCTAAGTAAACATACTGTCCACCACACTTGTCTTCTGTCTGGATTTGACGAGGTGTTTTCAATAAAGTCCTAGAATCCTTTGGTACTTCTAAGCCTTCATCCTTCAAAATACCAAGCAATTCATCAATTTGGCTTCTTCCACATTTACTTTTTGTAGCCCAGGAAGCAAGCTGTTCTTGAAAAGTTGGCTTATCTTCTTTTGCAGATTCTGTGCCTTCTTCAGAATCAGTTGACACATAATCTTTGTATCCAAAATCTGAATCTGAATCACCAAGTTCAGCCGATTCATGTAAAGTACTGTTTTCCTCTGCTGCTAAATTTTCACCTCCATCTACATCACACTGATTGGGATCATCCAATATTTCAGGGCAATCATCTTCGCTACTACATTCCAATGCAATTTCAGCAGCTTCTGAGCGGATTTTTCTCCAGCGTTTCAGATAAGACATGCCATGTTCTACACAAAAGACAAACCTAACAGTTAGGACTATATCACTGCAATAATTTTCAAATTCTGAGGGTGGTTAAAGTTTTCTACCAAAATGTTCATATCGGTGCATCCTAAATTATTATTACAATTTAAAACAGCTATTTGTTTTCTATATATAGTAACACGTAATTTATTTCCTGTGATCAAAGCTGAATTTTCAGCATCATTACTCCAGTCTTCAGTGTCACATGATCCTTTAGAAATCATTATAATATGATGTTGATGATCAATAAACATTTATGATTAATACCAGTACTTAATTAGAGCAGACAACTGGAAGTTGAAGTACATAGACCCATTGTGGTAATGAACACATTAATTTACACTATTAGTTAATAAAGTATATTATTAAGGAATTAATTATGATGACACATTTAATTAATTACTATATATTACTTAATCTATTAATCATATAAACTCTTTATTAGTTGCTGTCTGATGCAGTAATAATTGTGTCATACATTAACTCATGATTATCTGTGCATTAGTTAAGTATGAATGCATATTAGTGCACCCATATTGTAAAATGCTACCATAACTTATCAACAAAAAAAAAGAAATTAAACATGTTAAGGAAATAAGATAAATCACGTTCGCACCACATTACATTTTTTAAGGCTACAGCAAATTTATCTAGATGAATTAACACTCAATCACATCATTTAAAATTGGAATATGTATTTGTGTACACAGTCTTAATGTTAGAACAATTGTGATAGATATAATTTTTTTGTATTTTAAAATTGGCCTGTCGATCCTTGACCCTACAGGCACATTTTACACAATAAAGTGATCTAGAATCCACAACAAAGTACAAGTATGGCCATGTAAACTTTTTTTTATTTTTTATTTTGCGTGTCAAGTGGAGGGTTCCGTAAAATTAATATTAATTAATATTAATTAAACAGAAATTCTGGGTGCAATTTATATCTGTGTCTCACTCTCATCAAATCCAAATTAATTAACCCACTAAACATTGGACGTCGGATAGACGTGAAGATCATGTCTATATTGGTCCATGAACAGTTATGGACATCTATTCGACGTCCAAACGGTCCACTATTTGGACGTCCAACCATGACCCAACTTGGATGTCACATTGACGTTCAACATTTGACCTTTGAACTGGGTAATTTTTTTTAACGTCATTTGGACGTCTATGGTGCAGGAATTTACATGATTAATATGTAATATTTTTTTTATTTACAAATATTTCAGTGTTTGACGTAAATATGACGTTGTCTTGAGACGTTGGGCTGACGTTTTATTTTGGTTAGTAAATCCCCCAACCTTAAACCAACTAAATATCACCGTTTAATGATGTTAGAATTTTACGTTGTGTGCGTTACCATTATGACGTTAAAGAGACATTGGTTTTTGGTCACCATACCGCATGACTAAATGTCAGTGTTTGACGTAAATACGATGTTGTCTTGAGACGTTGGCTTGACGTTGTATGTTGGTTTGTTAACACCACAACCTAAAACCAACAAAATATCAACGTCTAATGATGTTAGAATATGACGTTGTGTGGACGTTAACATTATGACGTCAAGGTGATGTTGGGGTTTGGTCACCATACCTCACGACTAAATGTCAGTGTTTGACGTAAATATGACTTTGTCAGCAGACGTTGGCTTGACGTTTTATTTTGGTTAGTAAATACCACAACCTAAAACCAGCAAAATATCAACGTCTAATGATGTTAGAATATGACGTTGTGTGGACGTTAACATTATGACGTCAAGGTGATGTTGGGGTTTGGTCACCATACCTCACGACTAAATGTCAGTGTTTGACGTAAATATGACGTTGTCAGGAGACATTAGCTTGACATTGTATTTTGGTTTCTTAACACCACAACCTAAAACCAACAAAATATCAACGTCTAATGATGTTAGAATTTGACGTTGTGTGGACGTTAACATTATGACGTCAAGGTGATGTTGGGGTTTGGTCACCATACCTCACGACTAAATGTCAATGTTTGACGTAAATATGACGTTGTCAGGAGACGTTATCTTGACGTTGTATTTTGGCTAGTAAATACCACAACCTAAAACCAACAAAATTTCAACGTCTAATGATGTTAGAATTTGACGTTGTGTGGACGTTAACATTATGACGTCTAGGTGATGTTGGGGTTTGGTCACCATACCTCACGACTAAATGTCAATGTTTGACGTAAATATGACGTTGTCAGGAGACGTTAGCTTGACGTTGTATTTTGGTTAGTAAATATCACAACCTTAAACCAACAAAATTTCAATGTCTAATGATGTTAGAATTTGACGTTGTGTGGACGTTAATATTATGACGTCACAGAGACGTTGGATTTTGGTAACTTTACAACACAACCTAAAAACAACAAAATATCAACGTCTAATGATGTTAGAATTTGACGTTGTGTGGACGTTAACATTATGACGTCAAGGTGATGTTGGGGTTTGGTCACCACACCTCACGACTAAATGTCAGTGTTTGACGTAAATATGACGTTGTCAGGAGACATTGGCTTGACGTTGTATTTTGGTTAGTAAATACCACAACCTAAAACCAACAAAATTTCAATGTCTAATGATGTTAGTATTTGACGTTGTGTGGACGTTAATATTATGACGTCACAAAGACGTTGGATTTTGGTAACTTTACAACATAACCTAAAAACAACAAAATATCAACGTCAGCTGACGTCGGTATTGGACGCCAATTTAACGTTTGCATTAGACGTTGAGGTGATGTTTGATTTTGGTCACCCGACGTCGCAACCAAAATTCAACCAAATATCAACGTCATATGACGTTGTGTGCCTGCTGGGTACCTAAACTTTATTGAAAACACATCAAAATGGAGAAATTTCTTGTGAGGACCAACAAGCCAACCGACGCACCACCAGCTGCAAAAAAGCTTTGAAGGTACGATGAAGCATACCTGCAATTTGGGTTTACAGTCACGGCTGATCTGAGACCTCAGTGTGTCCTGTGTGCCGAGGTGCTGGCAAACGACAGTATGAAGCCCTACAAATTAAAAAGGCACCTCGAAACAAAGCATGCTGGCATTAAAAATAAACCAGCTGAATATTTTAAAAGAAAGCTTGATGGCCTCCATCAGCAACAGGCAACCATTTCAGTGCACAGCACTGTGTCTAAACAGTGTTTGGAGGCATCATATGTAGTGGCCAAAAGGATTGGTAAACTATGTAAACCGCATACAATCGCCGAGACTCTCATTTTGCCGGCAGCGCAAGACATGTGCAGAATAATGATAGGCGATAGTGCAGCAGCCAAACTCGGTGCAGTACCACTGTCCAATGACACAGTCGCTAGGAGAATTGTAGACATGTCCAATGATATCAGAGAGCAACTGATAGAGTTCATAAAAAAGAGTCCTTACTACGTGCTGCAGCTGGACGAATCCACTGATATTGCTGGGCAGGCACAGCTCCTCACCTATGTCAGGTATCTGTGGGACCTCTTCAGTCGTACACACTACAGGAGAAGCCATAATCATCATCAAATCATGGCCACTAAACTCTCGCTTGTTTGGGGTCCTCTGCCAGGAGATGGGGTCAGGGCACGAACAGCTGCTTCTGTACACTGAAGTTCGCTGGCTCTCCAGGGGGCGGGTGTTACAGCGGTTGTATGAGCTGCGAGAGGAGGTGAAGTGGTTTTTGACAGAAATCAAATCAGATCTGGCGAAGCATCTGGATGACACTATGTGGCTTGCGTCTCTGTCCTATTTGGTCGATATATTTGACCGCTTGAATGGCCTCAACCTGTCTTTGCAAGGCCGCGAAACTCATATTTTGCTCCTTGCAGACAAAGTGCACACCTTCACACAAAAACTAGACCTCTGGCATGACCGCATCAGTCGAGGGAACTGCGACATGTTCCCCAGCCTTGCAGACTTTATCACTGATGCAGGCACGTCACACGATTTCTCCTCCCTATTTCAATCAGTGTCTGAGCACCTGTCAGCAATGAGAAAAAAATTTGCGACGTACTTTAAAGAGGATTATAGCTCTTTTGCGTGGGTTCGAGATCCGTTCGTGTGCACAGCAAACGAGCTATCAATTGATATGCAGGAACAACTTATTGAGCTGAAGAGTGACAGTAGACTGAAGGAACTCTTTAGCTCCTGCCCTCTTTCGTCATTCTGGGCAGCATTGATGCAGGAATACCCTGAACTCTGTGACGTCGCCTTGAAGATTCTCCTTCCTTTCGCGTCGACATATTTGTGTGAGGCAGGATTCTCAAAAATTACTGCACTCAAAACTAAATACCGCAATCGTGCACAAATCGAGGATGATTTGAGACTATGTTTATCAAACATTGAGCCAAGAATTGAGGATCTTTGCAAGGCAAAGCAGGCTCAGGTCTCACATTAACATCACCTACCAGCAAGCTTCTGTAAAAAATGCAGATGATGCCTACTATTAGGCCTAGTAATAATAACAATAATAAAGCATAAATTAATATCAGAGGTCTGGTGCCAATTCCCAATTATAGCAATAGTCTAGTAATGATAATAGGCCTACTGATGATGATAATAATAATAATAATAATAATAATAATAATAATAATAATAACAACAATAAAGCATGTAACCTCATATAAGTATATAGCAATAGCCTAGTAATGATGATAGGCCTACTACTACTCATAATAATAATAATAATGCCTGCAAGCTCACATTAGAAGTCTGGTGCTACTGCCAATAATAATAATAATAATAATAACAACAATAAAGCATGGGGCGGGGCGGGGCGGGGGGCACTGGGGCCCCAACTGCAATGAACCAGCTTTGGGGGGCCCAGCTTGCAAAAGGTTGAGAACCCCTGGGTTAGATGATGTTGGTCAAATCTAGTAGTGATGTGCACATGTTTGTGTGATGTTAGGTTTAGGTTTACGGGTAGATTTGGGAAATAGAAAATATCATTGCTTGATATGAAATCAATAGAAGTCTATGAGATGTCCTCACTAATATAGTAAAACAGACCTGTGTGCGTGCCAGCATGTGCGTGTGTTTGTTTTCTGCATTGTGGATGTTTTAAAGTCTCACCCCTTCATTTGAGTGATTTTTTTTCTGCATTGTGTCTGATATACAAAAAATGCTCTGTGTTGTTGTCTTTCCCATCCTATGGTGGGTCAGTTTTGACCAGGAACAACACAAATGTTTCTTTTTTTTAAAAACAGCCTCAACTCATCGAATCCAGACCAATTTGTGTGTGTGGTGTGTGTATGTGTGTGTGTGTGTGTGTGTGTGTGTGTGTGTGTGTGAGCGTGTATTTATCACTTTGTGGGGACCAAATGTCCCCATAAGGATAGTAAAACCCGAAATTTTTGACCTTGTGGGGACATTTTGTTGGTCCCCATGAGGAAAACAGCTTATAAATCATACTAAATTATGTTTTTTGAAAATGTAAAAATGCAGAAAGTTTTCTGTGAGGGTTAGGTTTAGGGGTAGGGTTAGGTTTAGGGGATAGAATATAAAATTTGTACAGTATAAAAACCATTATGTCTATGGAAAGTCCCCATAAAACATGTGTGTGTGTGTGTGTGTGTGTGTGTGTGTGTGTGTGTGTGTGTGTGTGTGTGTGTGTGTGTGTGTGTGTGTGTGTGTGTGTTCAGATGGTAAATAAGAAGTAGGAAGTAAGTCTTGGTCCACTCAAATGAAGGTTTCCATTTTCATTAAATAAACAAGATGAGCTACCCAGGGTCAAATGGGTCAAAAATTACCCGTACAACACACAGGGGTTAAGTAAATATTTCAAGTATTTGTACTTTATCAGAGCATTCAAATATTGCAAAACTTACTTTTACTGCACTACATTTTAGAAAAACATGTTGTTCCTCATTATTTCAAAGTTAGGAAATAAATAATAATGATGTCTGATTTGTACTGAATGATTTGAGATAAAAATAATTTGTTATGAAATGATTGTAATAAACTTATTTGTCCTTTTGAGCTGATTCTTTTGAATGAACTTGAGCCGGGTCGCAAAAAAAAACTGAATGATTCATTCTCGACTCAGACTATTGCGATTGCAATGTTTGTTACTGAACTGATTCGGTAATGCAGTCAGTGAGAGTCTCAAGCTAGCAACTCACTGAATTGATTTATAGGAAACTGTTATAATGTCAATTAGGCAAATACGTCAACAATATGCATAAAATAAATGTGATGGCATTGAACATTTAATTAATCTAATTGTTTATATCTACGATAAAATCAACCATTTGCTGTAACTCCACGAATGCAGTATTAATGGTTTCAGTAAGGATTCTTAAATATTTCAATATGACAATATTGTACGTTTCAGTGTCTATGTAAATATAAACTGATGTGCTAGAAGAACAACACTTTACTTAAGAATACATATGAATACAAACAGACAGACAGACAGACAGGCAGACAGACAGACAGACAGACAGACAGACAGCTAGATAGATAGATAGACAGACAGACAGACAGACAGACAGACAGACAGACAGACAGACAGACTCTCTTTCTCACACACTAGCAGATTTTTATACTGTACGAACTATAGATTCTATCCCCTAACCCTACCACTAAACCTAACCCTCACAAAAAACTTTCTGCATTTTTACATTTTCAATAAAACATTGTTTAGTATGTTTTTTAAGCAATTTACATTACAGGGACACTAGAAATGTCCTCATAAACCACATTTATAGCACAATACCCTTGTAATTACCAGTTTGTTACCTAAAATATTTTCCTCATAAACCACCCAAAACCTGTCCACACACACACACACACACAAAACGTTAAGGTGATCTCCATCGGACCATCGCTCTCAGTTGATGATGATTTTTTCTATTAAATTCATAATCATTATTAGGTTTACTTGTACACCACAACTACAAAGCACTAAGAAGTGAAGGAGTGAAATAAGCTCAATTAAGTCCTCAGCTCTGGACAAAGAAGAATTGTTAGTTGGATCCAAAGCTAGTGAGTGTAGAGCAAGTTGATTTATATCACCATAAAGCTCCACTCCACTGCAATTCGCCTGCTATTACAATAAACACAAAGGCAGTCTGCTGTAATGGATGTAACATTTATTCATGTTACATCAGGGAGGAAGAGTAATGAAGAGATCTCTGAGCACAACCTTTATTTCTCCATAAGAGAGTAGGCAGGCTTCAAACTAACAAATCTGCTTTATAATTTCAAGGAGCTTTTTCCATGTAAAACCCACTACAATTTATCATAAGAAAAAACAATCACAAATAAGATCTCTATTAAATTTAACTTGTTTCTCCTAGACAGCAATGCGATTACTTGGGGCAATGCGATTACTTGGGGCAGTGGTGGCTCAGCGGTTAAGAGCGGTTTACTGATCAGAAGGTCAGGGGTTCAAGCCCCAACACCACCAAGACACCACTGTTGGGCCCTTGAGCAAGGCCCTTGAACCTATCTGCTCCAGGGGCGCTGTATCATGGCTGACCCTGCACTCTGACCCCAGCTTAGCTTAGCTGAGATATGTGAAAAATAAATAATTTCACCATGTATATGCAGAAATGTATGTATAATGTGTGACAATTGATCAATTAAATTAAATTAAAGATTAAATGGACAGTAAATGGAATTTTTTTCTTAAATAATATATATATATATATATATATATATATATATATATATATATATATATATATTCATACATTCATTATATATTTTAATAAAAAAATAAATAAGACTTTATTCACTGAAAACCCTCAAATCAAATATGATGCAGGTTGGACAATGTTTTATTTTCAATATTTATGTTCTTTTTAGCAAGAAATCCTTCTTCCTGCCTGGTTGGGGGTGATATACATGAAGAATGTGAATCACCAAAAAACACAAGAAGAATGTGAACGTTAAAGTTAAAGTGGGGAATGACAGAGCGGGAGGATAATTTATATTAAAAGAGTTACATATTGATCTGTTTCTCACCCATACCTATCATATCACGTTTGAAGACATTGATCACAAGACCACTGGAGTCTTATGGATTACATTAATGCTGATTTATATGATTTTTGGAGCTTCAAAAGTTTGGCACCCATTCACTTGCATTGTATGGACCAAAAGAGCTGAGAAATGCTACTAAATATCTTCAGCAGATAAAAGAAAGTCATACACATCTGGAATGGCATGACGGTGAGTAAATGACGAGAGTATTTTCATTTTTGGGTGAACCTTTAAGTCTCCTGATCTATGAAAGAGCAACTTATGAGCAAGAACATTGTATTAATTTCTCTATGTGAATGTATAGATATTTTGAGAAATAATAAAAAACATTAAAGATCAAAACTTAATCAAAGGATAGGACAGCCTTTAGGTGATGGCACACAGCAAAACAGTTTGGCAGCGTTCCTGGAGAAAGGCAATGAGGTGAGACAAATGTCTCTAATATGATCAGGCCTTTGTGCCTGTCTGCAGCGATGTTGCCTGGCAACACTGACCAAAAGTTTGTGAAAAGTTAATGTACCCTAAAATCAACCCCATTCTGACCCTGATCAACCCCAGAATTACTGACAAGCACCATCCCACATCAGTAATTCTTGCATCAATTCAAGTGTGCACACATTTCCCTTTAACAAACACACAAAGAAGTAATCACATTCACATAAACAATAGTAAGCCCAATTTGGAGGTTAAATATTGCTCTAAAATTATACTTTTACTCCACTTACAGTTAGGTTTAGGGTTGGGGTTTGGGTTAGGGCAAAGAGTTCATAAAATTATGCATTCCTGTTGACTGTACAGTATTACATAATTTGCAACTGAAAATATAAATTAATTTTGGCGCAACATTTGTGGAAATTTCAATCAGAAACTGGAGCTCACACTTTCCCATTCGTTTAACCAGCCATGGCCCATGCATTTTAAGTCTTGGCCTTCAGTGCGATTCATGCCATTAAGAAAACACAGTGTCACATCATACATTATGTAGCAGTCAACTAATTTACCAATTGACATTTAAAAAACATGTCCATGCACAAAAGCCATAACCAAGGAGGTCTAATACCAAGAAAAAGCTTTCTAATAATATTTGTGATTTAAATTTTGCTTGCAATAAATTTAGTTTCGTCAGGGTACACATTACCTTTAAAAACATGATCCAACACTGAATGCTCAAGCAGCCTTATTTACACTTTGAAAACTCCCAATGCTGCTATAACAGTGCAAAAAGCGCTTACCAATTTACTTGAAGTGAAAATCAGTCCTCCTTTCCTGTTTAATTAATCAATCGCACGGGGGCCTGGGTAGCTCAGCGAGTATTGATGCTAACTACCACCCCTGGAGTCATGCAACCATATTTGCCCGGATGCTAGGGAGAGTAGAGTCACATGGCACCACCACAAGGACCTACTTAGTAGTGGGAATAGGGCATTCCAAATTGGGAGAAAAGGTGATAAAAAATATCAAATCGCATGATCATGCAGAACATCTCAGGTTTTTAAATCCATAAGGATCTCTTTCTCAATGGTGATGTGGCAGTGATAACATTGTGTGATGGCATCCCTCAAGGCCAGCTAGTCTGGACTGGAACATACCCTAAAGACCACACCCACCAAGAACAAATAAATCAATCTTATTGGCTGATGAATATGACAATCTCTCTTTAGATGCCTATTCACTTGCGCTGTTTAGGGATTCTGTGGAATTTCTGAAGGCCTGATAGGGCAGAGCTCAAACTCATTCGCTGCTTTGGCTTCAGGCATGCGATTTGTGAAACAGTTGTCACACTTTGCTTGTAAGCATCGAGGAAAAAATTCTGATTTGATAAACTTTAATTTCTTTGCTATTCGTTTGTAGATGAATTAGGATTGGAAATCGACTGAAGCTAAATAGGCAAAAAGGTTAATAAGAATGAAAGGATGAAAAACGATTTATTTATTAGGCATGTTATGTCAGCAGAGAAGGCTTTGCTGGCCCTAGAGGTGTCCCTCTACATTATGTTTGTGATGCGGCAGGCTGTTCCTCTCCGCAAACATTCATAAGATTTTATAGTTTAGATGTTCATGCCACTCCGGGCTCTTATGTGCTTGAGTCAACATCACAAGCTCATTTCTGAGACCTCTGCAAAGCTTTCCATGTCAGTCAAAAGAAAAGCTTTAGGTCCAAACAGAGCTAGCGGAGTAGTTTGTTTCAGTGCTTTCTACATGGTCTTTCTGCACACTCACTAACAAGTAGTAGTATGCATTGTAGGTGCAGCAGTTTACTTATGAAAGTCAGGCAGCAACTGTCATCGAAACAATTTCCAAAATACACTTTTTATCTTCCTGTGGAAAAGACACCACACACTCAGAGGAACCATAAAATGAAAGCCTCAGGCTGTGCTGTGTTCTCATCTATAGATCCAATCTGCTCATACATCTCTCAAAATATAAATGAAAGTGAGAGGTAAAGACAGGTGAGTGATTTGTCCTGACATAATTGCATCTAGTGTAAAGAAGTCTTTAAACCTTCTCAGTCAGTAGATGTCAACATGTGTCTGATTATAGCTCCTCAGTTCCTAGGTCCCTGAAACAATGTTTTTCAAATGTGTAAGCATGTAATAAGTCTCAAAGAGCCAAACTTTTGACTATTAGCCACCTTGCAGCCTCTTCTGGCCAGAGTTAATTTTGTTTTTATGTTACGTTTAAGGGAGGGCTTTTCTGAAATCTATAATACCACAATATGTAATAGACTGATGCGCAACAGTCCACAAAAATAGTGCTGCAGTTCATGTCAGTTTTTTAGGACTTTTAATGATCGATTGCCATTTACATTACCACAATTAATGTTTAAAATTAAAACTTCAGTTTTTGTGTGCGTTGTGCATCAGACACTTAGTGAACATGTGCCTTGTGAGGCCCAGACTAGTGTGTTATCAGGATTCCACTGCACAACACCTTGTGATCATCCATCATGGCTGCCATGAGTGACAAGCGCTGAAAGACCAACAAAGGTAAATCTGGATATATGTGGATATATGATTATGTTGAAGGATGTCATAATAATTTGAATGACAATAAATATATATATATATATATATATATATATATATATATATATATATATATATATATATATGGACTATATATATATATAGTCCATCCAGCTAAATCATCTGTGCTTATTTACAAAAAGTTCAATAAAAGCCATAAGCAGGCCTTTTATTAAAGAGCTGCCTGTCATTAAAAGAGCCCAGGAGAGCCATCTTGTAGGGAATATGTAGGGAATTTAATTATTTAAAAATCATGGTTCTTTAAAGATTAACAGTTGTTTTAGTACTTTTCAAGGGGGAGTATTTGGAAATAATTAATATTGAATATGCTGCCCTCAGCTGTCTGTCTTAAGATTTTTTTAATGTGGCACAGAGGCAACTGGTCCTAATACTGTATACTATAAATATGTATATATTATATATATATATATATATATATATATATATATATATATATATATATATATATATATATATATATATATATAATTACAATACCACTCATTGCAACAAACGTCATTCCATGAACGGTGTGCTATTTTCATGCAGCCATTTGCCATTTAGAAACCATAGTAGTATTATCTGTATTATAATTTCTATTATTATTACAAAAAATAAAATACATTTGTCCACTTTGTCATAAAAAGTCTTAATTTCCAAATATATCCACCAAAGACTTCTTTTTCCACCCCAACACCAGTGGAATTTTTCAAAACAAAATGGCTGTTGCTCTTCCAGTTATCAAGGTAATGGCAATTCCCTTTCAAGGCAAGTCAGTCCACTCAGCGGGCGTCTTTGGAATATTCTTGGGTAGGATGGGCAGCTATTTTTCTATTTAAACAAACATCAAACAAGTATAGCTCCTATTTACTTGAATGGGGAAGACCAAAATCTCCAAAACGGTTAGTCACGATTACCATCAAAGAACATTTCAAATCAGCAGTAAAATCTGACAACACTTGTGTCATAAATTGTCCTTCTTTACATATGCTTAAAAAATTTATATTTTATTAATGCTTTCCCGGGTTGATGGAGAGGCAATGTCTGTAACTAAAAGGTGATTGGCTCTTTTTTTCTGTAAGGCAGGACTTCTTTTGCTACATCTGTTGGCCATTCCAATTTCTTCCATTCATAATAGAAGTGTCCTGTATAGTTGCCGCAAACTTGCTATTCAATTTATATTATATAATTTATTATATTAAACGTATTATTTTCACATGCAAATGAGCTTTGCGGCAAACTTTTCATTGTCGCCAAATGTTTGCTGCAGATTCACGACTTAGGGTGAAGAGCTGCAAACTTTTGGCAAACATTTGCAGCGAATAACAAATGTATTTGTATGTGAAAAAAAATTTGTGGCAAATTTTGCGGCAAGTTTGTGGCAACTCTAGATTTTTTGTAAGGGTTGTTTCCTTGAAGTTCTGGTTGAATCAAAGTCCCTTTCAAGGCATGTCAGTTCAGCACGGTGGCCATTTTGCAACACTCTCGAGCAAGGGGGGTCAGCAATTTTCAATGTAAACAATTGGCATAAAAGTACAGCTCCTACCTACTTGCATGGTGAAATACTGAACTTTTCAAAACCGTGTGTCAAGATAACAAAAAATGAACATATTTAAAATCAGTAGTAAAATAGTATCATGACAACAATGGTATCATAAATTGTTGACTTTAGTTCAGATCATGCAAAAAAAATCTATTTTTAGGGCTAGTTCAGCTAATGTACATTCAGGGTCTTGTTGACTGACAGAGGATGTCTGCATTTAAAAGGTGATTGTCTCTTTTACCAGTAAGGAGGGACTTCCTTTTCTAAATCCGCGCATTGGCCTTTGGGCATTCCAAATTGATCCCATTTATTTTAATACCAATGCTCCATCTCTGCTAAACTGTCTCTGCTCAAATTATGTAACTTCATCTTTATCATATAATTTAAAGTGACTTATATTTGGAGGTAAATAAGTGGTGTTGCAGGGGAACATCAAAACTCACAGATACAGGAAAATGATCCTGTTACACGTGCACCACAACATTAAAACCATCAGCCTAATATTGTGTAGGTCCCCTTTGTGCTTCCAAAACGGCACCAACCTGCATCTCAGAATAGCATTCTTAAATTATATTCATCTCACCACAATTGTAAAATGTGGTTATCTGAGTTACCTTAGACCTTATCAGTTTTTACCAGTCTGGCCATTATCTGTTGATCTCTCTCATCAACAAGGCATTTCCGTCCACAGAACTGCTGCTCACTGGATGTTTTTGGCACCATTTTTTTGGCACTAATTGGAATAAATTCTAGAGACCGTTGTGTGTGAAAGTCTCAGGAGGTCAGCAGTTAGAGAAATACTCAAACCAGCCCATCTGGCACCAACAATCATGCCATGGTTCAAATCACTGAGATCAAATTCTGATGGTTGATGTCAAAATTAACTGAAGCTCCTGACCCGTATCTGCGTGATTTTATGCACTGCACTGATGCCACATGATTGGCTGTTTAGATAATCGCATGGATGATTGTTGGTGCCAGATGGGGTTGTTTGAATATTTCTGTAACTACTGATCTCCTGGGATATTCACACACAACAGTCTCTAGAATTTTCTCAGAATGGTGCGAAAAAAAATAAAAAATCCAGTAGCGGCAGTTCTTTGGACGAAAATGTTTTGAGAGTTCAAAAGAGTATGGCCAGACTGGGTCGAACTGACAAAGTCTACAGTTACTCAGATAACTGCTCTGTACAATTGTGGTGAGACTAGTAACATCCCAGAATTCTATTCTGAGCAAGTTGGTGCTGTTTTAGCGGCACGAGGGGGACCTACACAATATTTGGCAGGTGGTTTTAATGTTGTGGCTGATCTGTGTATATATACAGTATATCACTGATTTTCATAAAAATAGCAGTTCATAGTGACTCACTTAAAAGCTTTAAAAACCCAACCAATAGTGTCAAAAAAGAATTTCATGAGACTTGCATGTCCAAGTCTTTTGAAGGCACATGATCAATTTGTATGACGAACAGACCAAATGTAAGTCACTATTCACTCTCAAATCAAGTCAAATCACTGTGAACTCAAGTAAACAGCACACATATCCAATATGGCAACACATAAATAACATCAAACCTCATTGGTTCTTGTGTCATGTCTAATCACAATAATTTTCACATGCTTATTATTGAAATTCAGCTTGATGTTAGTTTTTTCAGAAATACACTTGAAATTAAACTGCTAAAGTCTTGGAAATCATTCAGTTTTGGTTGTTTTTATACAGAACGGTTCTGAATTATAGCCTTGGTTCTCGGTTCCCAACCTAAGTCCTGCAGGACCTAAAGAGAGCAGTGACGAATAAAGTAATTTTTCTCGACATTACATCACGATCAAGGTCTGAGATGCAGGAGTAATCAGCCCTACCTTTCACCACCAGCTGAGTAGAGCCCAGACAGCTCTGTGATCAAAGCTGTCCAACTTTCCTCCAAGCGTGGAGGCCAAACTCACAAGCAGATCTTTTACTTGACAAGCATCTTGATAAATATCTCCATTCCCAGTTTGCAATGTAAGAGATTGAGCTATTGGGTGCACCAATAGGTCAAACCTGGTTATTAGATGAACCATGTTGCTCAATTTGTCTTGTTAACTAGAGCCAGGCACTGTTTTTTTTCATACACATGGATCAATCGGCTTTGTCTACGTGTGTTACATCAGACAAAGAAAGCATCACAGCCATTTAAAGGGCTCATAATAACTTTAATGATTGGGTTTGAAAGATAATGCCATGTGTTTGTAGTATAAAGTCATTTCAGCTGTTCTAGAAAACAACCAAGACCAACAAACCAGAAAAAACTTGCAATGTTTGTTCTGTAAGGACATAGAAAGAGAAATAGTGTGCTAATTAAGAGCTTCAATTATTGGAATCGTCATAGCTTTTCATGAAATGGTAATTGCTTTATTTGATCTCATAAAGACAGCGCAGTCTAACAATTCTTGTCATTTTATCAGCTCTATGAGTTCTTCAGTGCTCAATTTCCATGGCTATTTATCAATTCACATAACAATTTGAAATAAAGGCATAGTGCGTGAACATACATTGGGTCATGCTTGGGATTTAGCTTTATAGCATTCCAGGGTATTCTTCATAAAACGTTTTGTGTTGTATGGAAGACAAGAAGCCATATAGTTTAGAATGACATGAGGGTGAATTTCTTTTTTTGTGTGAACTATTTATTTTATTGTACTGCAAATGACTGAGCATTATAGCAGAGGAAGACAAAAGCATGCAGTAAAAAAGGAGGGATAAAAATGTATGGAAAATGGAGGCAGATTATTAATTCACTTTGTTTTCTCCCTTTTTTACTCAAATTAATGCAACTATGGTGTGAAGAGTAGACAAATGCAGAGAAAAAGACTGAAGTCATAAATAAAAGACAAAAGAATATAAGTAATATTGAGTAATAATATAAAGTACTAATAAAAATATTCTCTTTATTTTATATATTTATTATATATATATTCAATATGTTCTTTATATATTTTGATATATTATTTATTTGTTCAGTTACTTATATTCTGCTACCCTATGGTGCCTTGATCCCTCTTCAAAATAAAATATAAAAAATTTAATTATGACAATATATATCACAGTTGTGAATTTATAAATTGCAATTCCGAGATATAAAGCAGCAGTTGTATGTTACAATCTCACAAGTTGCAATTGTCAAGTTGTCATATTTACTTTTCACAGCACACATCGTTTCAAAGCAGCTTTTACAGAAAATCGTGCTTTAACAGACAATTAAACTGTAATATCTATAAAGTCTTAGAGTCATCATTTTGTTTTTTGATCAAATATGATTGTAAATTGTGTAAAAAATAATTCAATAAAAATACAATAATTGTGTTTAGAACCTCAGTGAACATGCCGATGGTGACTGTAGCAAGGAACACAAAACTCCATAAAATGTTGGTTAATGGAGAAAAATAACCTTGAGAGAAACCAGGCTCACTGTGGTGGCCAGTTCCCCTCTGGCTAACCAGCATGAATACAATGCCAATATTAGTTATCTTTGTGCAGTGCAAGCCATGGTTTAAAATGTGTAAACTAAGTAAAGGTTAAGGTCCAGTGTTTAAACAAAGTTTTTGTATGAACTGTAAGATTAATTACTAATGTCTATGAAGTTCATCCTGATTTCCATTTTAAGAGTGTAGTCCATCAATAGACAAAGGTGATGCAGGTAGAGATCAGTGAGGTGCATCAAAGTTCAATAGGCAGGTATTTCGGTGAGGTTTGGTGGGGTCCATCCTAAGTCCTAGTTTCAGGCAGTGGCATATGAAGTATCCAGTGTTTTACAGTTGGAGTTGGCATCAGTTCATCCTCTGAAGTCCATTGTAAAAGACTGAAGTGATGTCTGGCTGGCACCGGCTGCAGTTTGTTGACACACACACACACACGTAGCAGTGGAGTCTGACACCAAGCAGGAACTGAGCTGGATCTGACCGGCACTGGTAACCTTGGGATATGAATCCTGGGGTTGAGACAGGGAAACAAATATAATCACATTAGCCTGGCATAACATTTATTGCAGAGTTATAGATTATGAGAAATGTTCTGGTTCTGGCTAAAGAAGCCTAATTGTGAGTTGATGGATAATTTAGGTGTATGCCTGGCTAAATAGATGAGTCTTTAGTCTAGATTTAGAATGTGTGTGTCTGCATCACAGACAGTGTTAGGGAGACTATTCAATATTCAACAGAAGCCAAATAGGAAAAGGATCTACCTCCTTTTGTGTATTTTGATATTCTAGGAACTATTAACAGCCAGAATTTGTGATTGTAATGATTCGATCATAACGAATGCATTAATTCATTTTTCTGCATCAGCAACAGAGAGCATGTGTCGTAATTTAGCAATATTTCTGAGGTGGAAGAATGCTGTTCTACAAACAATAAAATAATTGATTTTATTGATACACTCTGCTAATTTGAAGAATTGTGAAATGTCATTGGGGTTTGAAGGAATATAAAGTTGGGTATCATCGGCATAACAGTGGAAACTTATTCTACTGTTCCTGATAATATCTCCCAGGGGAAGCATATATATGGAGAAAAACAGAGGCCCTAAAACTGATCCCTGTGGCACTCCATACTTCTGTTTTATACATTTGTTTTATTTGACAATTACTCATTTACACATAAAAGTGGTAGCAGTCTGATAAATAGGACCTAAACCATGCTAATGCAAGTCCACTAATGCCAACATAATTCTCCAGCCTATTCAAGAGAATGTCGTGATCTATCTTGTTGAAGGCAGCACTAAGTTCTAAAAGCACTAGAAGAAAAATGCAGCTGCAATCTGAAAATAAGAGCCAGTCATTTGTAACTCTGAGAAGTTCAGTCTCTGTGCTGTGATGGGGCCTAAATCCTGATGGAAATTGTACATATATACAATTTCACTATAGAAATGAAAATAGTTGTGATACACTACCTTTTTTAGTATTTTTGACATAAATGGTAGATTTGAAATTGGTCTATAATTGTTATGTATACCCTGTCTTGTTCCACTGTTGCCCTTTTGTTTACCATTTTTGTCACTTTTGTACTCCTTAGTTTTCACTTTTGTCCCTTTTGTAGCTCCACAGTCTTGTTTTCCCTCGTGTTCACTGTTCATTGTTCTCACCTGTCTCATTAGTTTGCCCTTTGGTTTCTGTTCATCACCTGGCTACCTTGTTTGAGTTCTGTTTGGTCATTGGTCCCTTTTCCCCTTGTGCATGTATTTAAACCCTGTCTGTTTGTTCAGTCCTTGTCGATCGTTGAGTGTTGTTAGACCGGTATGTTTTCCCTGCCCGAGTTCTCTGTGTTTAAGTTTCCTGTTTCCCCATTGTGGGTTTTTCCTTTGTGTTCATTTGTTTATTTGATCATCAGTGTTTAAGTTTCCTGTTTCCCCATCGTGGGTTTTTCCTTTGTTTATTTTTGTTTATTTAATCATTCAATAAACGTTAACTGCATTTGGATCCGCACCTCCTCGTCTGCCTTCGCTGCCTAATTCTCGTTACAGAACGATCGACCAAACCATGGATCCAGCAGTAATTTGGGCCAGCCACCAGTTGCTCAACCTGAAACAAGGAGACCGCCCAATAGTAGACCACGTTGTCAACTTCCTCCCTCTGGCGAATCTTACAAACTTCCCGGACTCAATGTTGATGGTCTTCTTCAGGGACAACTTGAACCCCTCGCTGAGGGAGCGGGCGCCACTGCTAACGCCCGGCTGGACTCTTCTCGACTACATAGAGGCGGCCCTACTAGCGAGCATCCCACCCACAGTAGAGACCCCTCAGCCTGTCCCAGAGCCCACGCCTGCCCGGTCTGCGAGCCAGAAGGGGAAAGGTCTCTGCTGTCCAGCCTCCGCCAGCCGCAGCCCCGTGCCCTAAACCCCCCTTGGCTCTGCCCTCAGCGCCCAGCGAACCCAAGCCGACGCATACCACGGTAACCCAGCCAGAGCCTGTCGCCTCAGAGGTCAGTGAGCCAGTGCCTGTCGCCTCAGAGGTCAGTGAGCCAGCGCCTGTAGCCTCGACCGTCCCTGAGCCAGCGCCTGTAGCCTCGACCGTCCCCGAGCCAGCGCCTGTAGCCTCGACCATCCCCGAGCCAGCGCCTGTAGCCTCGACCGTCCCCGAGCCAGCGCCAGTAGCTTCGACCGTCCAAGAGCCAGCGCCAGTAGCCGTAACCGTCCAAGAGCCAGTGCCAGTAGCCATGTCTGTCTAAGAGCCAGTGCCTGAAGCCTCGACCGTCCAAGAGCCAGTGCCAGTAGCCATGTCTGTCCAAGATCCAGTGCCAGTAGCCACGACCATCCAAGAACCAGTGCCAGTAGCCGTGACCGTCCAAGAGCCAGCGCCAGTAGCCGTGACCGTCCTAGAGCCAGCGCCCCTCGAGCCTTCCAGGGCTCCTCCTCCCGAGCCTTCCAGGGCTCCTCCTCCCGAGTCTTCCAGGGCTCCGCCTCCCAAGTCTCTCAAGTCTCTCGAGTCTTCTAGGGCTCCTCCTCCCGAGCTTTCCAGAGCTCCACCTTCCGAGTTACCCGAGCTTTTCCAGAGCTCCGCCTTCCGAGTTACCCGAGCTTTCCAGAGCTCTACCTCCCGAGCTTCCCAGAGCTCCACCCCTCAAGCCTCTCGAGCCTGCCAGGTCTCCACCTCCCAGGCCTCTCGAGCTACCCAGGGCTCCGCTTCTCGAGCCTTCCAGGGCTCCTCCTCCCGAGTCTTCCAGGGCTCCACCTCCCAAGTCTCTCAAGTCTCTCGAGTCTTCTAGGGCTCCTCCTCCCGAGCTTTCCAGAGCTCCGCCTTCTGAGTTACCCGAGCTTTCCAGAGCTCCGCCTTCTGAGTTACCCGAGCTTCCCAGAGCTCCGCCTCCCGAGATTCCCAGAGCTCCACCCCTCAAGCCTCTCGAGCCACCCAGGGCTCCGCCTCTCGAGCCTTCCAGGGCTCCGCCCCCCGAGCCTCCTACGGCTCTGCTCCCAGAGACACCAGGGCCTTCTAGGGCTCTGCCCCTCAAGCCTCTCGAGCCTACCAGGGCTTTGCCTCTCGAGCCCTCCAGGGCTCCGCCCCTCAAGCCTCTCGAGCCACCCAGGGCTCCGCCTCTCGAGCTTTCCAGGGCTCCGCCCCTCAAGCCTCTCGAGCCTGCCAGGTCTCCACCTCCCAGGCCTCTCAAGCCACCCAGGGCTCCGCCTCTCGAGCCTTCTACGGCTCTGTTCCCAGAGACCCCAGAGCATTCTAGGGCTCTGCCTCTGAAACCTCCTACGGCGCCACCCCCTTCGGCCCCGCCTCCAGAGAATTCCAGGTCTCCGCCTCTTCAGCCTCTTACGGTGCCACCTTCCTCGGCCCCGCCTCCCGAGCCTCCTTCAGCTCAGCCTCCTGCGGCTCTTCTCCTCGAGCCTCCCTCGGCTCTGCCTCCAGAGCCTCCTACGGCTCCGCCTCCAGAACCGCCCACGGCTCTACCTCTCGAGCCTTCTACGGCTCTGCCTCCCGAGCCTCCTACAGCTCCACCTCCAGAGGCCCCTACGGCTCTGCCCCCAAAGACTCCAGAGCCTTCCAGGTCTCCGCTCCTAAAGCCTCCAGCGGCGCCGCCTACCTCGGCTCCGCCTCTCGAGCCTCCTACGGCTCCGCCTCCTGTGGCTCCGCCACCCGAGCCCCCATGGCTCTGCCTCCAGAACCTTCCAGGCCTCCGCCTCTAAAGCATCCTACGGCGCCACCTCCAGGGCCTTCCAGGGCTCCGCCTCTAGAGCCTTCTACAGCACCATAGCCCTCAGCTCCGCCTCCTGAGCCTTCCTCAGTTCCGTCTCCTGAGCCTCCTTCCAGGCCTCCGCCTCTAGAGCCTCTCACGGCGCCACCTCCATTGGCTCCACCTCCTGAGCCTTCCAGGCCTCTGCCTCTAGAGCCTCCCGCGGCGCCACCTCCATTGGCTCCACCTCCTGAGCCTTCCGGGCCTCCGCCTCTAGAGCCTCCTACGGCGCCACCTTCCTCGGATCCGCCTCCTGGGCCTCCCTCGGCTCTGCCTCCTAAGCCCCCCCACGGTCCTGCCTATGCCTCCTTCGGCGCCGCCTCTCAAGTCTTCTACGGCTCCGCCTCCAAAGTCCTCCTTGGCTCCGCCTCACATGGCTCCGCCGGTCCCTATCCTGCGGCCACCACCCAGGTCCCCCAAGCCTACCCACATCCAATGGTCAACTCCCAGGCCTCCTGAACCTGTCCCTGCCCTGTGGCCAGCTCCCAGGCCACCTGAGCCCGTTCTTGCCCTGAGGTCAGCTCCCAGACCTCCTGAACCTGTCCCTGCCCTGTGGCCAGCTCCCAGGCCTCCTGAACCTATCCCTTTGTGCCCCCCATGGACTGTCTCATCTCCCTTTGTGCCCCGTGGACTGTCTCATTTCCCCTCGTGGCCCCCCCTTGGACTTCCTGCCTGCCCTTTGTGCCCCCTTGGACTTCCTGCCTGCCCTCTGTGCCCCCTGGACTGTCTCCTTGCTCTTGTGCCCCCCCCGGTCTGCCTGTCTGCCCCGGTGCCATCATTTTGTTCTTTGTGGGTTTTTTGTCTTTTGTCTTTGTTTTTTAGGATTGTCTGGAAGCCGATCCTTTGAGGGGGGGTTCTGTTATGTATACCCTGTCTTGTTCCACTGTTGCCCTTTTGTTTACCATTTTTGTCACTTTTGTACTCCTTAGTTTTCACTTTTGTCCCTTTTGTAGCTCCACAGTCTTGTTTTCCCTCGTGTTCACTGTTCATTGTTCTCACCTGTCTTATTAGTTTGCCCTTTGGTTTCTGTTCATCACCTGGCTACCTTGTTTGAGTTCTGTTTGGTCATTGGTCCCTTTTCCCCTTGTGCATGTATTTAAACCCTGTCTGTTTGTTCAGTCCTTGTCGATCGTTGAGTGTTGTTAGCCCGGTATGTTTTCCCTGCCCGAGTTCTCTGTGTTTAAGTTTCCTGTTTCCCCATTGTGGGTTTTTCCTTTGTGTTCATTTGTTTATTTGATCATCAGTGTTTAAGTTTCCTGTTTCCCCATCGTGGGTTTTTCCTTTGTTTATTTTTGTTTATTTAATCATTCAATAAAAGTTAACTGCATTTGGATCCGCACCTCCTCGTCTGCCTTCGCTGCCTCATTCTCGTTACAATAATTAGCCAATTCTCCAGGATGAAGCTGTGGCTTCTTAATAAGCGGTTTTATAACTGACATTTTAAATTTTCTTGGGAAATGTCCTAAGGCGAGCGAGGAGTTAATAATATTAAGAAGTGGTTCTGAGATTACAGGGAATACCTGTTTTAAGAGATTCATTTTTATTGGATCTAACATATAAGTTGTGGCTTTTGACTTTATTAATACGATTTGTTAGCTCTTCATGACATATGACAGTGAAGGATTGAATTTGCTCATGAGTACATTTCTGAGACACTGTTTTCTGAGGTGCAGTGACAGTTGATTGCATAATTCCAAATGTATTTCTGATGATTTCTATTTTATCAGTAAAGAAATTCATTAAGTAATTACTATTGTGCTGGGACGTAATATCTGGTTCAGTTGATGATTTATTCCTAACCAAATAAGCCACAGTTCTGAATAATGTGGGATATGAACTCCCAATTGCAAGATATAAAGTTGCAATTGCATGATATAAATTCACTATCAAGACATATTAAGTAAAAACTGCATTATAAGAAATCAAAATTGCATGATAAAAACTCCCAATTGCGAGATATAAAGTCCTAATTGTGTGATATAAACTCCCAATTGTAAGATATAAATTCATACTAACAAGAAATAAATTCTTAATTTTGTGATTTAAACTCCCAATTGAGAGACATAAATTGTAATTCTGAGATTTAATGTCACAATTGTGTGATATAAACGCCCAATTTCGAGATATAAAGCCAGAATTTCATAAAATAAACTAAAAATTTCAAATGTAATGTCTCAATTGTGCGGTATGAACTCTCAATTGTGGGATATGGACTCCCAATTGCGAGATATAAATTTACATTTAAAAGATATAAAGCTGCAATTTCATGATATGAAATTTCATGATATGAACTTGAAATTTCGAGATATAAACTGGGCTGTAAACTTATCTTGGTTCCTGTTATTTCATTACCCTCTTGTGCCTTGATCCCACCAAGAAATAAAAAACAAATGGTGACTGACTATTATTTTTCTCAGGTTTATAACTTAAATACTCACAATTTGCGAGATATGGAGTCACAAATGCATGATATAAACTTGCATTTACAAGATATAAACTCACAATTTCTCAGTTCTGACTTTATTTCTTACAATTGCGACTTCATAACTCACAATTCCGAGATATAAGGTCACAATTGCTTGATATACACTTGCAATTACAAGACATAAACTTGCAGTTTAGATAAGGTTAGTCAGTTCCTGATATGTAATTTGGACTTTAAATCTCACAACTGTGACTTTATAATGCAATTGTGTGATATGAACTCGCAATTACAAGAAAAAATGATTATATCTTGCAATTAGGAGTTTGTAGATCGCAAAATTCTAATTTATCTCTCTCATTTGTGACTTTACATCTCAGAATAGTGAGATATAAACTCTCAAATATGAGAAATGATGTCACAACTGTGAGTTAAAAAAGTTAAATCTGAATCACCCTTTTCATATTTTTATTGCAATGTGGGATCCAGATTTCATTACCTCCTACCCACAGGTATTGTTGGTTGAATTCAGAAATATTCTGCAATTCTTCCCCCTCCTTTATCTCTTGTTATTCATTCCTTTACTGTGTAATTGTGTGTTTATATACAAAAAGTTAGAGTTACATTGTTTGGACCCTTAAGGCTCTTATAGGATTGGTCCATGCAGCAGTAGCTCTTATAGTTATGCCATCATGCTGATGACATGAAGCTCTGTTTGAGCCTCTGACATCATTTGTAATCATTTACTCAAGACACAGGCCTCTTCTCTGACACGCACTCGTGGTTTGAGGCTATTTGTTTTTGCTTGAGCAAATCTTTTATTTTTAAATGTGTGTTTTCTTTTTTTAACAGTGAAAGCGAAAAGGGGAGGAGGATTAGCCATCCATGAAGGTGTAGCACAATAAGCCATGCTATAAAGAAAGGCCATTTCCCACAGCTATAGCCCAGCTACACTGCTGGGCATAAATTGTGTGACAATAAACCATATCTGAGAGTGTGTGAGTGACAGTGAGTACAAGAAAGAGAAAAATATAGAGAGCCTTTGATTTAGAACAAACCTGATCAATGAAATAAGTGATCATTTTGACAGCTCACAGTCACCTTTTTTAAATATATATTTTTAAATGAAGCTTTGAACCATCACAAGTGCTTCCATCCAATAAACACAATGATCAAACAATTCTAGGGTGTGATATGTAATAGCTCATCCACTTCTGAAACACAAAAGACATGACAATAAAACATTTTCACAGGAAAACTGCTAATTAGCAGCACTTAGTGAAATGAAAGTAACAGAAAAAGTGGCAGGTAGGATATTCTCAAAGGAGAAACTTCCCTCTGACATGTCCTTATTATTCATTGATCCACAGTGATTTGACTGCATTGTTAGATGAATTTAGTACAGGAATAATATATATATATATATATATATATATATATATATATATATATATATATATATATATATATACACACGCACTAGCCAGACTGATCAGAAAACAGTAGGTGGACTTTTCTTTAGCTAAAATCGGTCTGTGCTTACCGAAATGCAAAACACTGCTCCCAGTGGCTGTTGGGTGTATGGGCACCTGTGAGCTCCATTTTCCGGGTGTAATGTCCACACATGAGCACAAAAAGCAAGTTGGGAAGAAAGTTGTTTTCAACTGTAAATGCACTAATAGAGTGAAGAGGAATGCATGTTTTATAAACTGTATCCCCAAACCTTCCAAAAAATCTAGAGTTGCCACAAACTTGATGCAAATTTACCAATAATTTGAACTCGCAAATTAACATCTGCAAATAATGTGTGTTAAACTTTTGGCAAGTTTGCAGCAAGTTTGAGGCAACTCTAGATTTTGGAAAGGAACCCAAATCCAGGGCCATAACTACCAACATTCAGAGCATCTCTTTTCTTAGTCTGGAGTTGGACTCAGTCTCAATGACAGTGGACCTCACGAATGAGTGCGTCTAGTCAGTGCTGACCTATTTTAAGGCGTTCAGACAGAAGACAGCGGTTCCACTGAAACAATTTCAGAGGCTCCAGGGGCATATGGCATCCTCGGCGGTGGCCACACCGCTCGGGATGATGCATGCGAGACAGCTTGAGCACTGGCTCCGGACTCGAGCCCCGAGATGGGCATGACGCCACGGGACAAATCACGTGGCCATCACGGCAATCTGTTTCTGCCTTTTCAGCCCTTGGAATAACTCTGCATTTCTACGGTCAGGTGTTCCCCTAGTACAGGTCTTCAGGCACGTTGTGGTTATGACCGACGCCTCCTGGATGGGCCCACGGCTGCGTTGGCACATCGACTGCCTCGAGGTGTTGGCAATACTGCTTTCCCTGCAGAGGATCCGGCCACTGATCCAGGGCGAGCACGTGCTGGATCGAACAGACAACAACACCACGGTAGCATATATCAACCACCAAGGTGGTTTATGCTCCCCTCGCATGTCACAACTCACCTGCTGTCTCCTCCTCTTAAGTCAGCTGCGAGCCACTGACATCCCGGGCGACCTCAACACCAAAGCAGAAGCACTGTCACGGCAGGTCACCCGCAAGGGAGAGTGGAGATTCTACCCTCAGGTGGTAATCTGGAGTCGATAAGGGCAGGCACAGGTAGACCTGTTTGCCTCCCCAGAAACCTCCCATTGCCCGCACTGGTATGCCCTGACCGGGCAACCCTGTGTGTTGATGTGCTAGCACACAGCTGGCCGCCTGGACTACGCAAGTCTGCGTTCCCCCCAGTGCGATGGCTTGCACAGACCCTGTGCAAGGTCAGGGAGAAGGACAAGCAGGCCGTCCTACTAGCACCCTACTGTCCCACCCAGACTTGGTTCTCGGACCTCATGCTCCTCGCATCAGCCCCTCCCTGGCGAATTCCCCTGAGGAAGAACCTTCTTTCTCAGGGACGGGGAACCATCTGGCACCCATGACTAGACCTCTGGAACCTCCATGTTGTGCCCCTGGACGAGATGCGGAAGACCTCAGTGGCCTACCACCTGCCTTAGTATACACCATCACTCAGGCTAGGGCCCCCTGTATGCCTTGAAGTGGGAGATGCAAAGACCCCCAGAGATGCGCAGTTGGCTCAGTGCTTTCCTTTCTGCAAGAGAGGTTGGAGGGATGGCTGTCCCCCTCCACCTTGAAGGTGTAAGTAGCTGCTATAGCGGCAAACCACGACACAGTGGACAGTAAGTCCTTAGGGAAGCACAACCTGATCATCAGGTTCCTGAGAGGCGCCAGGAGGTTGAATCCCTCCAGACAGCACCTCGTTCCCTCGTGGGACCTCTCTGTAGTCCTGCAAGACCTACGAGGGGCTCCCTTCGAGCCCTTAGAGTCAGCAGAGTTTAAGGCACTGTCCTTTAAGACTGCCCTCCTGACGGCGCTCACCTCCATCAAAATGGTAGGGGACGTGCAAGCGTTCTCTGTCAGTGAAACGTGCCATGGAGTCCGTGATCCTGAGACCCCGACCGGGCTATGTGCCCAAGGTTCCCATGACCCCAATCAGCGATCAAGTTGGTGAACCTGCACGCGCTGTCCCAGGAGGAGGCAGACCCAGCCTTAGTGCTGCTGTGTCCGGTGCGCGCTATACGCATCTATTTGGATCGCACGCAGAGCTTCGGTGTCTCTGACCAGCTCTTTGAATGTTTTAGAGGACAGCAGAAAGGAAGTGCTGTCTCCTAACAGCGGATCACCCACTGGATCATTGACGCCATAGCTATTACTTACTAAGCTCAGCATGTGCCGCCTCTGGCAGTCTAAGAGCCCATTCTACCAGACCACTGTATGCACCTCTCTAACAGACATTTGCGGTCACAACGGTCAAAGCGGCTTTCTCAGAGCTTCGTCGATCCACAGATCTGTCTCTCTGCTCATCTAAACAGACAGCTCGTGCCATTGGCCAGTCTATGGCTGCTTTGGTCAGCACTGAGAGACACATATGGCTAAACCTGTCGGGCATCAGAGATAAGGACACATTTTTCCTCCTCAATGCCCCGGTTTCGCCTTCTGGCTTATTTGGTGACACTATAAATTCAGTTATCACCAGGTTCCAGGAGGCGAAGAGTCATGAGGAGGCCTTCAGGCAATTCCTTCCTCGTCGCACTCAGGGGGAGTGGCCGTCGGGCAGCCAGCCCCGCCCCGGTGCTTCTAGAAGGGAGGCTCAAAAACAGAGCGTGGCGAATCGTACTCCCCCTCGTAGAGACTGGGTGCCAGTTTGTCGCCCTCAGCAGCCCCCAAAGCAAGACCTCAGGGCAGTCATCTTGAAGAAGAGAAAACACTGGCGGATTTGTGCCCAGCCTTGTGGGGGTAGCCCCCCTCGGTTCGGGGCGCGTGAAACATCCACCTGTACCCTCCAGATACCCCCACAAAACCTCTCTATTCCCGACACCTCTAGTGTTTCAGGAGTTAGCGGTTTCCAGCAAAATGTTGTGTGTTCCGTTGCTTCCTGCCATAGTCCAGGACACGGAATACTCGACATCCCCTCAACAGGAAGTGTCAAAATTGATTCCACATCTCAGAGAACCTAGCAGCGTAGAATCTACTGCCAGGTGTTTCTATGTGGGTTCTAAGAACAGTAGAAAAAGGCTACAGAATTAAATTAGTTCACTGTCCTCCACATCTCATTGGTCTGGTCTCCACTATCGTGAAACCGGAACAAGCATGTCTACTGTGGAAAGAACTGCAAAATCTCTTGGTCAAAGGGGCCATAGAACATTTTCCCCTTCCAGAGAAAGAGTCAGGTTATTACAGCAGATACTTCCTGGTTCCCAAGAAGGGTGGGGGGTTGCATCCGATTTAGACCTTCAAGGCTTGTTTCGCTCAGTCAGGGCTTTCAAGTTCAAGATGCTAACCGTCAAGATGGTCGTGTCTCAAATCCAACATCACGATTGGTTGGTCACGATTGATCTCATGGATGCATATTTTCATATATAAATTCTGACACAACTTGCTCATTTGCGACTCCAGGGCATCCGCACTCTGAATTATATAGACGACTGGCTGATACTAGCACAGTCACAAGAACTGGCATTTCATCACAGGGATATTGTCTTAGCTCATCTGGTTTCTCTGGGTCTGAGACTCAGCGTCAAAAAGAGAGATCACTCTTCCACTCAGGAAATTACCTATTTGGAGGTTGTATGGAATTCAATCATGATTTGGGCACAATTGTCTCCCACTCGTGTCCATTCAGAACACCCTGAGCAAAGTCAGGCTAGGCCAAGGTTGCACTATTCGTCAGTATCAACGAATACTATGTCTCATGGCATCTGCGTCCTTGGTGATCCCTTTGGGCCTTCTGCACATGAGACCATTTCAGTTGTGGCCAGGGGATTTCATCCAAGGGCCAGTCTCCTAAGGCAGATAAGGTTTACGCGCCGCATTCTTCGTGCCCTTTCTATGTGGTTCAGACCCTGGTTCCTCACTTTGGGTCCCACTCTAGGTGCGTCTTGCCGTAGCAAGTTGCTAATGACAGATACCTCCCTGACGGGCTGGGAAGCGGTCTTAAGTGGTCGTCCAGCTCAAGGGGAATGGGAGGGTCATCAGCTTGATTGGCACATCAACTGCCTTGAGTTGATGTCTGTATTTCTGGCTCTGAAATACTTCCTCCAGTATTTGAGAGGCTGCCATGTCCTGGTGCATGTGGACAACACAGCAGTAGTCTCTTACGTAAACCATCAAGGAGGTCTACGTTCACGCCAGCTGAACAGACTGGCACGGCAGATTCTCCTTTGGGCCCAGGGCAAGCTCCTGTCAATCAGAGCAGTTTATATCCCTGGATGCCTGAATGTGGGAGCAGATTTACTGTCCAGAGAGAAAATAGCGACAGGGGAGTGGAAACTCCACCCTGAGATATAGGAACAAGTCTGGTTGAGATTTTACAGAGTAGAAGTGGACCTCTTCGTCTCCCAACAGACAGCGCAATGTCCCCTCTACTTCTCACTGAGTCACCCAGCCCCCCTGGGTCTGGACGCGATGGCGCATACATGGCTTAGAATGCACCTGTATGCGTTTCCTCCAATTTCTCTGATTCCGGGATACTTGGCCAGAGTTCTCCAGCAAGGGTCCTGCCTCTTACTGATAGTGCCGCATAGGCCGAACAGGCTAAGGTTCTCGGAGATAATGTTGGTGTCTTTTGAAAGATGGTGCAGTGCACATAATGCAGATCCAGTTAACTGCCAGATTGCTTCAGTTCTGGATTTTCTGCTGGAAAAATTATCAGCAGGCACATGCCCTGCCACTCTCAGGGTTTATGTTGCCGCTCTATCAGCTTGCCATGCCTTGATTGATGGGATGCCTTTGGGGAAACATCCCCTGCTTGCTCGCTTCGTTCGTGGAGCCATGCACTTGAAACCTCCTGCTAGGACCAGTATCCCTTCATGGGACTTAGCAATAGTCCTTGAGGGTCTGTTTCAGACCCCCTTTGAACCTCTAGAGTCAGTGTCTGATAAACGTCTGACTCTCAAGATGGTTTTTCTTATGGCAATTACTTCTTTAAAAAGAATTGGGGTTCTGCAGGCTCTGACCGTCTTGCCATCCTGCTTATATTTTCCCCAGGAATGGCTAAAGCAATATTGCTCCTTTACCCTGACAACCTGCCTATGGATCCTTTCTCGAATGTACATCTGGTCACTCTCAAAACCTTCTGCTCCCCGCTGTTTATAATGCGGAGCAGGAAAATCTTCACGGACTGTGTCCAGTCCACACCCTTCAGACTTATGTCCACGGCACTAGCCAGTGGCGTAAGTCAGGGCAACTATTTGTTTGTCATGGGGGTCGTAACAAAGGGGCGGCCACCACCAAGCAAACTATGTCACATTGGGTGAGGGATGCTGTTGCCCTGGCCAACGAGGTGCGCGGTCAAGCTTCGCCAGTAGGTATCAGGGCTCACTCTACCAGAGGGGTAGCCGCCTCTAAAGTTTTGGCCAGAGGTGTCCCTCTGCAACATGTTTGTAATGCGGCGGGCTGGTCCTCTCCGCATACATTCATAAGATTCTATAGTTTGGATGTTCATGCTACTCCGGGCTCTTATGTCCTTGAGTCCACATCACAAGCTCATGTCTGAGACCTCTCGCGCTCTTGTGAGCACAACTACACAACCATAAGGGGTCCGGACATCCACAGTGAGGCGGCACGGGTATTTTCGTTCCCAAAGCGCTAAATCAGCGCAGCATCAAAGTGTAGCTTTTTGATAGGGAATGTCTTGGGTTACTTAACTGTAACCCCTGTTCCCTGATGCCGCGCTACATTGCCGCACTGAGGATGCCACAGGACTGCTCTTCAGACAAAATACCTGAAGATGCACCTGTGGCGCATCTATTTATAGCCCCTTTACTGACACATCCTGATGATGTCACTGGCGGAGGCTATACATTTTAGTCAATTTCATTGAAGTGTTGCACACATATTAACAGCTGGTCACTCCTATAGACGTTCTTAAAGCCCTAAATCAGTGCAGCATCTCGTTCCGCTTTTATCAGGGAACAGGGGTTACAGTTAAGTAACCCAAGACGTTAATCTGCTAACCTCTTCCAATAGCCTTGTGAATCAGCATATGATGCCTTAAATGATGCCTCCATTGACATTTTACTAGATTTTGAAACAGAGCCAGTGTGTGACATTTGTCAGAGATTATCTTCTCTACTCCTCCAAAAGGTCCTTTGGTTTGTTTTATGCACAACCCAAGATAAATGTAGGCTATACATTTTTTTTTAATTAAGCTTTAATTGAATTAAGCAAGTTAGAAGAGCAGGAAAGGCAGAGACAGAGTAGGAGATCTGAAATCCAAACATCAAGATGTGATGATGCACAGGTTTGATTCCTAGGGCTGAGAATTGCCACAGAGCTCCCGATTTGATATTACAATGATATTTCCTAGCCGATTCAATATTTATTGGGATTCTGCAAGTATTGAGATTTGATTTTTTGATATGATAACTTCATAAAAAGATTAAAAAGGAGAAGAAAAGCAAAGACTGAAATGTCTATTGAAGAACAGTCTGAAATGACAATTGTTTTTACTTATAATTTACAGGTTAAAGATAGGGATGTGCAAAGGAACCCCTGTATAAGGCTGCATTACTGTATGTCCATTTGTATTCAACAAATAAATATGTGCAATATATAATTTTAATTTATCAAGCTAATTTTGTTATATTAGAATTTAAAATATAGCATATATTACCATTGGCTATTACTATTAAAATAATGATAATTTTTGCAACATACAAATGGAGGCTAAAGAGTGATCAAGAACCATTTCTGGGGCTCTACTGCATTATGACACACATGACAATTCACCTATAGTCCCAATGTCATTACTTGTTATTTGCATATGCATCATGAGATAGTCTGAGATGCTATGGACCGTTCTCATAGACAACTCTATCCTGCGAAATTACCTGGAACTGTGCATGAATACCCTGGTTGATTATAAATATTGCGGGGGCACGACATATAGGCCTAGTTTACGCCATCCAACAGTTTGATAAGCCTTTGTTCAGCTAAACTATTTATTAAAGCAGTGTCAGACAGGATCTGCAGAATGACTCCTGACATATATTCTCTACAACACCTCTAAAATAAACTTTTGGATTATGCAAAATAACAGGAACATTGATCACAGCCGAGGATTTTGACGTCCGACAGTGAACAAACAGTGCTTTGATGTAGCTGTGGTGAATTAAAGGACTAAACGTAAAGAGTTAAAGAGACAAAACTTCTCAGAGAGAAAACCTGTTAGAGTGGAACTATGCACAAAAAGAGCTTCCAATATTTATCTATTAATCATTGTAGCATTAAGATAAACATGTCTTTTTTTATTAAATAAAAAATAGATTTTAAATAATGGAGATGATTTTAAAATATTTAAAAGCCTATTGATTCCATGACTCCCATATCATTGGCTTACGCTGGCCATTGGCAGTCCATTCTACAGCCTGTGAAATTTCTTGTTAGGACCTGTGCATGGCAAACATCACACAATGCTCTTCAGGAGAACACACGCTCCAGCCCCGGATACATCTGTCTCTCTCAGTTTTTTGTTTATACTGAGATGTTTTTAAGGGTTTGATCTAAATGTCTCAGTTATCTAACAGGTGGGGAACAGGATGTGCTATTCCTAAAAGCAATCAGTACAGCGGTACTAAAATAATATAAAGATCTCACCGCTAATTTTCTGAGGAACATACTGTATAATTTCTGTTTGTCTTATATGTCTTATTTACATAAGGCCTTGAAATATCTTTTATTTAATTTCCATTTAATTAAATTGTAGAAAAGAGCATACAAATGAATAATAGTATTCAAGAATGAGGGTTGGATAGGAGAGAGCTTGATGCACATGCCGAGGTGGAGTTACAGCGAACAGGAGGGGATCTGCTCAGATCTGCATAGGCTAATATTCACAAATTAGCTGTTTGAGGGACTTCCGGTACTTTTCAGGGGGCCTTGGTTTCCCCCCAGTACCTCCCATAATTTGCACCATGGCTTCAGATACATTCGAAGATCAGAAATTGCGTGCTTTAAACAATATTGTCCCTTTCGGTTTTCCGTAGTTCGATGCACATTGTTTACAATTTTATTTTATTGATCCTTCAGTGCTTTGTGATAGCTAACCATAAAGATTTGCTAGATAAGGTTGCTAGATTTGCCAAAGTTTGTGTGGTTTTGCAAAAATGCAAATGTCTTATCTCATGGGATGGATGGATGGATGGATAGATAGATAGATAGTAGGTTAGGTTGTTAGTATTAAGAATTAGCTCTTTCATAGTATTATTTATGTTGTTTTGTTGCAAATAGTTGTTTTGTGCAATGTCACCATCAGAGTGATCTATGCCTACTTTGATGAAGTTGGACCCTGTTAACTCTATTTCAGTTACATTTACATTTATTCATTTGGCAGACGCTTTTATCCAAAGCGACTTACAAAAAAGGAAAACATAAGCGAATCATCTTAAGGAGACAGTGGTACGAAAAGTGCCATATTACAAAGTTTCACTATCATCAGAATAGTATACAAAACAGATTTAAGTGCAATAAGAAATGTTCACTTTGTGCATCTGCAAATAAAGTACAGGTATATCTTTTTATGGCTGACTTGAATTTGGTTATAATATTCTTTATTTGAGCTGTTATTGTATGAACTAAATTTGAGTCATTTCAACTAAAATGTATTTAAATTTTACATTTATTTAGTAATTAAAAAGAAAGGCAAGAACCTAAAGATTATTACTTGTCTTCATTTAATAAATACACAGAAGTCCATGCAAGTGTAAGTTACAATTCTCAACACATTCCACTGGAGTTTCCCGTTCCTATGTTTGCCTGGAGGCTTCCTGTAAGATCTAAATAAATGGTTCTGAGAGTTGCTTACCACACCATAGCCAGATAAAGGTCAGTTGGCTCATTAGCTCTTTTTTTTTTCCTCAGAGAAGCAGCCTGAGTGTCTTTGAGGTCTGATATCAAAACAATGTGCAGAGACGTGTGAAGTTAGGAGTGAGGCTGAGCTCACACTTTTCTCATTTTAATTACTTCAACTTCTCTTTGCTCATCTGGATACCCTGCTAGATTTCAGTTCAGGGGCATTTAGAGGGGATGATAACATGTTAACTACACACACTGCACTTTGTTCCACTGTGACAAAAGTAGAGGTGAAGTGTGTATTTTTTCTATTTTAAAATACTTGCTCCTAATCCAGTTTATGGTGCAGTCAATAATATAGATACGATTTTCCAGAAGTGCTTTTGGTCCCCAGAAATCTACCTGCAGGGACTAATGGTGCCGCTAACCAGACAATTCCTGACCCCATGTTCTGGCGCTATCAAAACACAACATTGTTATACAATTATTATTTTCCACCACATAAGTTAGCATCAATTAGAGGCAGTAGAAAAAATACTATGATAAACTATTTTCTAATTTAAATAATTGCCACTTTTTGGGATTATAGTAATGAGTATGATTATTATTATTATTGGCATTACGTCAATAAATAATTGTCACTGTCATGATAATAACAATTCAAATGTTCTAAAAGTAGACTTTATTTCATGTGTTGACGTATCTTCTATTGACACACTAAACGGCTAATTCCTTTTTTATTTGAATAGTTAATAGGCTTTATTTAAATGTGTTTGCTTTTATTATGGGAGGGGATATTTTTATTCTAGATAGCATTGTATTGGACAAAAATGTGGATAAGCCCATGAATGCAAGATGCAGTATTTTTGGTTTGTTTTCCTGGAAGAGACAGTAAATTCAACATTTAAAATTGTTAATTTGGTCAAATTATAGGAGAACACTATAATTTAAAAGACCTTAAGCAAACAACCACAAAATGTCAGTTTTTACTTCTTTGGGTCTTTAAATGAAGGACAAAACATTATGCTTTTGATATTTCTTTATAGATTTCATAAGATTACACACTGAAGAGGACCACTAGATGAGTCTGATCACAGAGGTAGCTGTAGTTTAGATTCTATATGAAAATCTGCTTTTTCATCATGTTTTGATCCAACCTCCATAACGCATGAATAGTACAAAAGAAAACCAGACATTAATCACAATTTTATTTCAGTCAGTCACCATGGATACCAGACCCAACCACCTGTAGTTCACTCAGGCAGATGTTTGGGGCTGGACCGCCAGGATGCGCATCAAAACATCAAGAACATGTAGATCAGAGTGAACTGACTGCAACTCAAGAGCTGATCCACTCTCGTTGTGAAGTGTTAAAGGGTTACCATATCAATGAACATTCCCTTTACTCTGTGGGATCTTAAGGACACAAAACGCCCTTCAACATCTCTTCTTTTCACCATCGGCCATCCATTTTCCTCTCAGGTTCATGCTTTTTGCATGCAACCGTCATATGTTCTTTTGCCTTCAAATCAGAGAGGAAAATGTCTGGATGCTGGGGTCACATTTTCCTAGAAGAGTGGAATGATGGGTAATTGCACATCCAGTAATAATTTCTTTAAGCACCTGCCCTCTTCTCGCTCGCTCTCTCTCTCACGCGCTCAGTAACTGCCACTTTCCATGTTGGAAATGCATTATAAATGGGGCTGAAAATAGGGGCTGACTGCAATTTTTGCAACAGTGGGGCACGCTTTGCCCTTCAGAAGCAAAAGATTGCTGTGCCTTATTGACGTATGCTTCTAGCTGTCATTTAACATGCTGTACACAACCAAGAAATGCTGAAATATTGCTTTTCATTAGACATTTACATTAAGCTCAGTGACTAATTTGCTATGTACAATTATTATTCTTTAAGATATCAAATTGGTATTCATGTTAGATTTTGGAGTGTGATAAATTTCTAGAACTGCAAGTTTTGGGAGTGACAACCACATTTAAATGCATGAAATTAGTGTTCTGTGTGTGTAAGGAATACAAACAGAGCTGAAATTGCCATATTGATAACCATTGCAACGTTTTGACATGTAGCAGCTGGTGGGAGATTAGACAGCATCATTCCTCAGTTTCTGTGTATTTCTAACACTGTACCTAAAACAGGTTTTCGGTGTCCATAGAGTGAAAAATCTGGTTCCCCTTCTGTCACTCACTCAACATTTTGACCATTTGATGGCTACGAGTCTGTTGGGGGTAGTTACGTTATGGCCTGGTTTGCTGTCTACGAGGCACACAGAGCTCTGCCCTTCTCGCACCACCAGTCCACATAACACAGTTCGGTAGTTGTGGCATTTTCCATAGGGACCCCTAGTATCACTACATCGACACAACATCGAGTGAGTGACAGAAGAGGATTGTCATGGTTACTATTGTAACCTCCGTTCCTTGATGGAGGGAACAAGACGTTGTGTCCATCCTGCCACAACACTGAACTACCTGCTGAAATGGCCGGGACCTTGTCTCAGCTCCTCAAACCTTAATGAGTGGTTGTACTCCAGCTCCTTATATACATGTATGTCCGGGGGAATGGCATGCAAATTCCACTAACCAATTTTAATTGGTCTTTTCTCAAAGATCAGAGATGTCTGGGGCTCCCAGGAGCGACCATTATTGTCACTACATCGACACGTCTCATTCCCTCCATCGGGGAACGGAGGTTACATTAGTAACCATGACATTTTAGTATTTTAGGGTTGCATTTGGTTACAGGATCCTGTTGTCACTCCTGTAAAACAAACTGTTAGAGTAGCTAAAATGTCAAGCAAAAATACATGTGTTTGCGCATAAAGTGTGGGTGTATTGTATGTCAATGACGTTGCACAAAGCGCAATTTGATATTCTCCTAAGAAATAGGTAATTGCGCTAAAACGTTTCAGGACCATGTTTTCAGCACTAAGTCTAAATTCAGTTCCTACATTTGTAGTTTGCAACTACTTATAAATGTGCTGTCTTTGTTTATATCGCTGGTGCTTGACAGGGAATGGATTATATAATAGGACACTGTGGCATGGCGGAGGGTGGGGCCGGGGCGTGATCCTACGCACCTGGTCCCGTATTAGGCTAATCAAGCCTCCGAGGTATAAAGGTCGACTGCAGGGTGTCATGCGGGAGAGAGAGATCGTTTACGGACATGTCCGTCAAGTGTAAAGGGATTCAATGGAAAGGAGGAGGCGAGAACCGGCTTGACGATATAAATAATAGTTTAATGGTAAACTTAAAAGACAACATAAACACACATGACGGACATAGTAGGCCTATACTGTTTAGTGTAACTATGCATACACTTTCATTTTACAAATGTATGTGGATTAAAAAAATTGTTTTATATATATATATATTTTAAGTTGTTCAAGAATTGGGTAGTTTTAGCTCAGTTTAATTAAGTAATTTGACCAAGCGGCAAAAACAGTACATTTTGTGGTCACTACGGTTTTACTAAAGAAACCATAGTTGAACTATTGCATATACATTTACATTTATGCATTTGGCAGACGCTTTTATCCAAAGCGACTTACAGTGCACTTATTAAAGGAACAATCCTCCCGGAGCAACCTGGAGTTAAGTGCCTTGCTCAAAGCATTATAATGGCATCAGTTGCAGCCACTAATCTGCAATGACACAAGATGTTAACAAGTGTCCAAATCTAAACTCGTGACATTTTAAATAATCTAAAAATCACAGATTAAAGGTTTCACAGGTTTCTCCCAGCATGCACACCTTTCTTCCGATGAGGTTAGAGTCCAGAAATGATACCAAATACCCTCAAAAGGAGTATGCATATTTTTACACGCATCCTCCAACTCTCGACAGACAGAGCCTAATATTGCAAGGGGGCGGCACCACTGATAAGGTCCTACTCTCTCTCACTCAGCTGTTGGGAGATCGAATTTGAGTTTTAAATTATTTCTGACTGCAGCATCTGCGAATGCAAATGTGACGGGTGTTGATTACCTGCTGGTTTTGAAATCTTCAATAGTCTGGGTGGAGAGCGAAGGAGGGAGCTGAACAGACCCCCCCTAGATGCTTGTTGGCTGACAAGCAAGGGGATTTGCACACAGCTCTGATCTCCCGCTATGGTGGGCTTAGTGCTTACATGGACAGGAGATAGAGAGTAGAGAGATATATATTCATGGTAGAAAAGGAAATGTATTCTCACAGATCCTCTCTGCTAAAATTAATGATTTTCATTATTGTGCTTAATCTGGCAAGAAAGTTTCTGTCAGTTCGTTAGGAGCTTTTGATAAATTGCTTCCGGTCTGTGGATGATGTGCAAATGATAGCTGTTGACATCCATGATGAAATGGAAAATTGAAGTGAATGCTGTCATAATATTCAAATTTGTTGTCCACAGCTATTTACAGCTTGTTCATCCAAAAATCTAAATTCTGTCATAAATGAATCACCCATAATTGTATCATCTTGCATTAATAATAACTAGATGCAGCGCAACAAATGGATTTGAATGCAGGTGTCTCCACACAAGTTTTTAAAAGGAACTTATTCCATCTTAAAAACAGTATATGTGTGTAAGACACTAAAAAACAGCAAGACACAGCACAGTGATCAAAAACATTTAAATTTCATTACAAAATTCAATTAAATTAAACTGTGTATTGTTTAACAAAATTAAATAAATAAAACTTATTTTGATGGAATTTTGTTATGAATTTGAAATGTGTACATCTTATATTATTATATTATATTATAACTGTGTACATCTTATATTATTATATTATATTGATCTTTACAAATATTGATCCTAAATATTGAGTACTGGTGACACAAATATCATATAGCTTCAGAAGACAACTTTTATGGTTTTTGTCATTTTTGAGCTTGACAGCACCCATCCATATTCACTTCCATTATATGTTAAAGAATGGCCAGAATATTCCTAAAAAAAAAAAATCACCTTTTGTTTTCTACAGAAGAACAGTTTTTTAACAACATTAATATGTTGCGTATATTATTACCAATGACAATTTTTCTTTTTGGGTGAACTGTTCCTTTAATTTGGTTACTCCGTTAAAACACTGCAGAAACACAGGCTCATTAAATCGTATACACTAAAGATATGCTTACATCTTTGTTTCTCTCTTAACTTTGGACAACAAAGGAAGCCACAGGGAATCAAATCTAAAACAAACAACAGCATAAAATGAGGAATTGTGTTTATAGACAACGATTCAGAGTCATTTGATTCTTGGGGAAATTCCTCTCCCATCAGCCTAGCAGAAATATTCTTAACTCATAGATTATGGATTCAGAAATGTGCTCTTCTTTGCTGCATCATGTATCAAACAAACATTGTGTGAGGACTGGAGGCTTTCTAATGTAAGTTTATCAGTATTGTGCTGAGTGATATATTAGCCAACTTATAGATCAGATCAATTCACTTATTTAAAATATGATGTACACTACTACAGTTAAAAGTTCTTTTGAACTATTTTTCACATTTTAGAATAACAGTGAATTCATCAAAAGTATGAAATAACACAAATGGAAATATGGAAATTTTCTAGAGACTAAAAAAGTTTAATCAAAACTTTTGTTTTAGCCTTAACAATGTTGTAGTCCTCTGGTTAGTCCCGACAATGTAGGCAAAACCCCCACACACAAACATACAAGTAAGATCCTTTAACAGTAATTGGAGGGAAAAGACCTCATGAAGGCAGAATTAAAAATGGCCCAGGGGTAAATTTCCTGTCTTAGATAGACCCACGGACGGATATTAGCAACCCGCCATAAGTAAAGCATAATCCTCCTGAAAGCAATTGCTTTTCACGACTGCAGGAAATGCATCAGTTGCTTATCAAATAAAGGCTTTAGATTTAAATCCATCATCCATAAGCTGATCCTTCAGTGGAAGGCATGCACCACTTTTATTACAGCAAACACAAGTCTGGGTTTAGAACCTGTCATGTATAGTGTTTCATTTCAATAGATAGTTATTTGAAGAAAAAAAAGCCATAATATGCCATGTAAATGTATCGTTTTTGCAAAGTATGTTCCTGGATAAACATACATATATATTAAAGCCTATTGTCCTTTGATAGTAATGTTTAAGTAAGGAAGAGTAAAAGCAAGCATTTTTTTTTAATAATTTGCCATTCTACATTCATGGTGCTACTGCTAATGCTATATGTGGCCATACTCACATGACATGAGGCGTGTCCTGCACACTTCTATATCATTTTGTTATGTAAGTATATTGCGAGTAGTAACACTGAAAATGCAACAAAAAAATAATTGTACTATGAGTGTCAAGATTATGCTCTTCTTCAGTTGTCAAAACGGAGTGGGAATGTTGGACACTCGCAGCTTGCGTACGTAGCGGAAGGTGGACAGTACATAACGAACAATGTAGCAACTAGCGAAAACTTAATGAAGACAGCACCTTTCAAATATGAATAAAAAAATATTACTATCAAAATAGTAATATTTGTATTACTATATTTACCCAAGCTGTGAATATGCACGTTGCTAGCGGTAACAGATTGCATGTGTTTGAAATAACATTTCCGTCAGCTGTTAAACGATGAATGCTTCCATGTATTAAAAAAGTTAGGTTTTACATTTGGAACCATAGAATGGACTTGGACCAACCTGACACCGTAATACTGGCTCAACTAATGGCAAGAGGGGCAGGACTATTTGTTTATTTGACCAATGATAGATGGGGGGTTAGACGGGAAACCTGTATGAACAAACTTAGTATTTTTGCAATTCTATTTGTGTCATGTTCTCTGTTGTCTTTTGTTTTTGTGCTGTTATTTGGAAGTTTAGTTTAGTTCCTGTTTCCTGTTTGGTTTTTGTAGTCTGATTAGTTCTCCTTCCCTGATTATTTCCCCAGGTGTTCCTTATTCTCTTATTTGTTCCTTTTTTTATATAAGCCCTTTTAGTTTCCTTGTTTCCTTGTTAGTTCTTGCATGTTCTGGATGCTCTGTGCCAGGTCTCCCCTGTTTGCTTGTTTCTGAGTTTTTCTTTATGTTTTTGAATAAACTGCTGCATCTAGATCCTCATTCTCTGCCTGCTTCGTCACAATTTGGTGATGCTAGTTCTGCACAAATCAGATTTCTGTCCAATGGAAATCCTGGAAATTTCCCAAAATTTATCATTAAAACTATTTAAATCTTCGCTTAATTTTACCCTGCTACAGCAAAAAACAAACAAAAAAAAAACAACGAAAACAACATAATTACTATTTAGAAAGGCACGTGTGTCTCTCCTACCTTAACTTCCATTAAAAATTGGAATTAAGGTAAAGGCAAATAACCTATTCATTAGTCTCATAAGACTATAAGCAAAGGAATTCAAGCTAATAACAAAACTTCTATTGGCTTCTTCTCCGCAATGCCAGGACAAATAACTAATTATAGTAAACTGCATGCAGTATTAGTAATATAAATAATGAGTGGCATGTGTGCTGCATTAGTTTTCCAGGTTTGTAAGATTCACTATCTGGCCAAATGTATGTGAACACCCCCTTCTAACTAACAAGTCTGGTTACTCTATTAATTCCAGTGAAGACAAATCATAATGCTACTCAATACAGTGGCATTCGAGGGCATCTCTATTCCTGCATCACAATGTCCCTGTATACAAAACAAGGTGCATAAAGAAATTTGACTGGCTGAACTCCTCTGCACATCTTTAGGGTGAATTGGACGCCAGCTGCAAGCCCCAACGCCCAACGTCGGCTCTTTTTAACTGTAAGGTCGGTGCAATGTAAGTGTAGATTAGATTCACTGCAGTTGTTGTTATGTCATGTATTCGGTTTATGGACAATGCCCACGTTCCCAGATGAAGTATGTCTGGAATGAATTCATTCTTCTCACCTGTATACCCACAGAAAACACTTTTTTTTTACAAGAAGAGAAGTGCGTCCTTCAGATGCAGTCGATTCTCTGACAGTGTGAGGTTTCATCTCACAGTCCAGGCCGGGAGACCAGCTGGTCGACCACCTAAACCAGATAATATTAGCTTGGTCAGGCTAGGAGTCAAACTAAACTGCAAATCACCTCAAGCCATTATAAGCAGTATTTTCAAAAGGGAAATCATGCCCCCCCCCCTCCCCCCCCACAAAAAAAAAAAGGAATAAGACAGAAAGGAGAAAGGTAGAGCCGATACTGACAGTCTTCGAAAGCTCATCTACTTCCTCCCATCACTTCAAAGTCAGGTTGTCTCACAGTGTGGCCATTTCAGTGGCTCCTAATGGTTTCTTTTCACAAACAGATCAAAGCCAGTCAAAGCTGGAGTATTTTCATCTCTTCAAGAATGTCACACAGTCCAGAAGGTTTGGAGGAGGAAGAGGGAAAGATATGGCAAGAGGAAAAGAAAGTGAGCAGGCTGAGAATCGATTGTCAGATCTTGTTTCCTGTTTTCACATCCAAATGTGAGACATTGTGCAAACGTGCTCTCCTAGAGCCATTCCTACAAGTTGCCTTTAGTTGCCTTTAATCTATCTTCCACATCTCTTGAGCAAAGTTGGATCTTTTTTTTTATTTGTATATATATATTCATCAAGCTATCAAAGTGAGACAAAAGAGTCTATTTCTGCCCTGATCTGCTTTCACAGCTTGCTTTTTAAGCTTCAGGGTTGTCAAAGGAGCAGAAGACAAAGAAGGCAAAAGCAAAAGAAATAGAGGGAAGCTGGCATTTCAAGTGAAGACATGGCACTATAACTTCTGTGGTCCCCACTGGCCTGCATACAGGAAAAGATAGTTTAAAGAACTGCAGCAAAAAGCAAAAGTTCAGGGCAACTCGAAAAAGTGATGAAAAGGAGATGAAGGCAGAGATCGACCATTTTTCCTCCAAAACAGTGATGGTGCCCTGCTTAAAAGATCAGTTTGGCCAGCATAATTTCCAAGCTTGCCCAGGGTGGTTATTGCTTGTCTAACTAATAGACTATTTACTAGTAGTAGGGTTGTCAATCTAACAACTACATTTATTGTGATTTCTAATATAAAAAATAACGTGTTGCCGCAATTAATCATGCCTCCTGACCTGTAGGTAAATTCCACAATAAAAGTACAGTATAGGAAATGTGTTTTCCTACCATCGGACCAATTCCAGCTTGAAGTACACACTTTGTGTGTTTTTATGAGCCACGTCAGCAGGGGGCAGTCAGCGCACCTCAACAAACTTCATAAGCTGCTCACCCACAAACAACCCCTGTGTAACCCGTGATTCTAGGTAAGTGTAACTGATAACTAATTTGATTATCTATGAAGTAAAACTGGGCTAATATCAGAAATTCTAGGTACGACTACAGAGTCTGAAGTAGTAAACGGTCAGCAGAGAACAGACAATACAAAACAGGTAAGTTTTAGAAATATATTATACAGAATTATAAAACAGTTATTCACATTCCCTGCCTACCTAAGCCAGCTTCCTGAGTGCACAGGCACACAATAAATGGACCCAAAATAAATAACTCCAAACAAAAAGTGTCTCTTTGTGAGATTTTTCCAAACAGAGTTAAAGAAATTAAAGTTACTTCCTTTTGAGTCCATGAAAGTTCTTGGTGTGTGTGTGTTTCTTGAAGTATGTATGTTCTTCTCACTACCCCGGTAGGTTTACGTGTGATCTTATCTGTATCTCAAATGAAGGAACAGGATAATGATGGCTCCAAAGATGCCATGGCTGGCCACACCAGGCTCTTGGTCCGTTCACTTTCGACTTCTGCGTTTGGCTCGCCACTGACCGCCAGGGTCAGGTTCAGATGATCTCTCTCTCTCAAAAAAAAAAAAATCAAAGGTATCTTGAGGAGCTCACAGAGTCATGCGGCTCAACTCACTCTCTCACAGCTTTCAACCAGTCCTTGATGCTTTCTCGCAACGTCTCCACCGGAAGAAAGGAAAAGTGAGTGTTGCTAAAAAATTCACGCCACCCTCCAGTAGCCTTGTGTGGGTTACACCTGCATCCCTTATATTTAAAGTTCAAAATGTGATCTTATGATTCATCATCAACTAAATTGAAGATCTTGTATTATATACTTAACTTAAATGTTACACCAAGTCGTACAGACAGAACACACAAATAACATGAATTGATCACATTATTTGTTTAGTTTTTTTTTTTTTCCTTTGGCAGCGTCACATCTGTTTACATCATTACAATAGTCCAATGAAAGAAAATCTGACTAGATTTCAGTGATACGATAAATTACAAAAATGAAATGAGAACAGACAATTGTGTTCATTTGGTTAATTTTCTGTTTGTGATAACCCCTTTTTTTTTAACCAATATGATGATGATGTTGACATTTTTTGTTAAATTATTTTCAAGAAAGAAGCTCTAAGAACACACAAGAGCACCCACAATAAGCAGTACAGATACAGCAGATGGGCATCAGAAGAATGCATGATGGTAAAAGAGGATTATTAATCACTCATACCCTTTTCTGATCAATGTAAATTGAGCTGCTTGATCATTCACAATTTAATGAGCCAATCAGCATCTTCGTCCAACAGTGAGACAAAAGTAGTTTCTCTTCACAGCATTCAAACATAATCTACAGAATTTACAGAAGCTATCTATCTATCTTTCTACAGTGTGTAGAGTATATCTTTCATTGACCACATAGAGCAAATTGGGACATATGTAATATATACAGTACATGTATATATAGTATATATAATTAATATAATTATTATGTATAATTAAATTATCTCTATTTTGTCCTTTCTCAGTAAATACTGATATATGCTATGAATTAATCGGTATGTCATGTAGTCAAGTCAAGTGGTTTTTATTGTCATTCAACCATATACATTTAGTACAGCTGGGGCAGTGGTGGCTCAGCGGTTAAGGCTCTGGGTTACTGATCAGAAGGTCGTGGGTTCAAGCCCCAACACCACCAAGACACCACTGTTGGGCCCTTGAGCAAGGCCCTTGAACCTATCTGCTCCAGGGGCGCCGTATCATGGCTGACCCTGCACTCTGACCCCAGCTTAGCTGGGATATGTGAAAAATAAATAATTTCACCATGTATATGCAGAAATGTATGTATAATGTGTGACAATTGGTCAAATTAAATTAAATTAAATTACAGTACACAGTGAAAAGAGACAACGTTCCTCCAGGACCATGGTGCTACATAAAACAACATAGGACAAACACAGAACCACATGAGACAACACAGACTAAATAACATACCTATATAAAGTAGAGGTCGACCGATTAATCGGCCGATTTTTTGCATTTTTTAACATAATCGCATTGGCCAATATCCAAGTATATCAAGCCGATTATTAGGCAGGCGCATCTGTGGGCAGCCTAGTGTTGTTGTGGAACACGTGTTGGATGCACGCTGCCCCTAGAGTGAGGAAGGAGCTAAGTTCCTTGGAGAAAACGGTAAGGATTAAATTTGTATAACTTCTTTATATTTAATTAAAAACTTTTGATATGTTACTGCCACCTTCGAGAAAAAATGCAACATGACATTCGGCTACTTTGGATATTGATAGCGTAGTTGAAGTTGCATTATCACAGCAGAAGGGTTGCTATCATGTCACAATAAGCAAGCAAGAATTTTGCAGTTACAGACAGCGCACTATAGGCTATTGAAGGACTGGCTTTGGTAAGCTCGGACGTTATCGGTTCTGCTGTCGGTACTGGAGAAATTAAGAAAATACATTTATTATTGCTATAAAGAGAAAGTTATTTTATCTCGCCAGCCATTTCTATGTATAATAATTCTATGAAACCATTTGTCTGTGATGTTAATTTAGCTATTCGCAGTCAGAGAGAGAGAGAGAGAGAGATCTCGCGCACAGCGAGCACAACAGGAGCCCTGCTTAATGAGTGACAGAACTAAACATTCAAACGTAGCCTGGTTTAGATCTGTGATATTAGTCAGATTTTATTTTAGATTTCGCCTTCCAAAGATTATAAAAATAATATTTATACATAAGCCGCATTCTGTCTAGCACAACTTCCTTCCCTTCACAGAGGTGCACTGACATTTCTCCCTAAAACTCAAACTTAACGTCAGAATCAGCACGATCGGTGACTGTTGTAAAATGCAGTCTAGCTACTGTTGCTAAATTGCGGGACGCGTTTAATAATAAAAAGAGCGTGAGAGATACCGTTCCCAAGGCGGCGCACGCTCCGATACAGACAGCAACGAGACAAGCAAAGTATAGGCTACTTTGGGTTTCATGTGCGCGTCTAAACGATCAACTATACACAAAAACATGTCAAAACGACCGGCTTGGAGATTCACTTAAACACAGTTTATGTCTTAAATGGACGTAGTTATGGAAATAGTTGGGAGAAAATATGGTGCATCAGGAGCCTATTAGACTCGGTCTTAAAGAGGAAGCAGTCTAATGAACATGCTGACGATTGAGCCATTACTGCGAATCAAACAAAAAATCACTTACAGCTCTTGAATGAATAACTTCTGCACTAATAAGCATTAATCTATATATGATAAACTATGCAGTGTTATTTTACAATTGATTACTTTATTAGATTTCTTTTTAGACCACACCTGAACAGTAAGGTTAGTAGACCTTCCTGAAATGAAATCACTGTGCCTATATAACGTTTATCTTTGTTTAATATATATATATATATATATATATATATATAACAAAAAGAACCGTTAAGAATACCGTTGAAGTACCGGATCGATAAGCAGTATCGGTAAGATAGTAATACCATTAAAACCTTAACGATACCCATCCTTAGTTATGCCTGTGCTTCTCTTGGATGCTCTGAATATTGGATTACATGTCTGCATTGCTCCTTAATTAAAGCTGCATTTGGATCTCAACCTTCGTGTCTCGGAGCAGTTCGTAACACCTGCTTTGTTTATTTAATATATTTGTTATACATTATTTATACAATATGTTTTTACATTATACATTTTTAATTTAAGTGTACAAGAGCAGATTGGACAAGTGTTCAATAAATGTATTTGTCTATCTTAAGTAATTTTTTGTTACATTTTATCTTTCAAATAAAAGGTTCAAATAAGAGGTTAAAAACAAGCACATATCGGCCAAAATAAATCAGCAGCATTAATCGGCCATCGGCCGACCCGGATTTCAAAAGATCGGCATCGGCCTGAAAAAAACAATATCGGTCGACCTCTAATATAAAGTGCACGTGTAAACGTGTGCAAAACGTACAGGACAGTACAATAAATTACTAAAAATGAACAGGACAATAGGCAGAGTGAGAGACCGTGCAGCGCCGACCAGTACACAGTACTGCAAAAAAATGACAGTTTCTAAAAAATGCAAAATGTAAAAATAACATTGTGACAGGGCGGAGGGTGGGGCCGGGTCATGATCCTACACACCCGGTCCCGTATTAGGCTAATTATGCCTCTGTGAGGGATAAAGGTCGACTGCAGGGGATCGTGCGGGAGAGAGAGAGATCGTTTGCGGACATGTCTGTCATCTGAGATAGTGTTCTATGTAATTAATTTGATTAAAATTTGTAATCAATTGACATGTGTCACATGTATACAAAACTGTTATAATATCTTTCCATTTTATATGTTGCTGGCAAAATATTTGTATTTAGCCATAATACTATTGAATGGCTGTCAATGAAAAAACAGGCTTTTGCCCTTTGTGTAGGTACAACATTTGGCTAACTGCAAAAGTTAACCTGCCAAACAGTGATGTCCTAATTTAAAAATATCACAAACAAAATGTATAGTCATGAATTCATACATTTGGAATTTAAAAATGAAACCACTTTATTTCAGATGGACAGTGTGGCCTTTCAGAATGATAAAAAAGGAACGGGAAGTCTGTCAACTATTCGTGCACTTGAATGGTAGGCAGATTTGTTGTTGTTGTATTTTGTTTAATTTTTTTGTTTTACCTTTTATGGGTGCACCATTTGGGATTTTATCAGATTGGGCAGTGGCTCCTTCACCAGTGCTGTGAAAAGTGTTAATAGATGCACCAAGAACAAGCGAGGGACATGATGTTTAAAAATTTGGGACACTGAGGACTCATCATTAATGAACAAGGTTAATAGCAGCAGACAACTGTGTTACAAGGGAGTTGAGGTGTTTAATTTAATCCAACAGGTTCCATCTGACACCTCAGAGTCCAAGGACATTCAAATGCGTTTGGTGCCAAAACATGTCAGGATTTTAAAGGAGTGATCGAAAACTCAAAGACACTGTATTCATGAAAGTCCCAGATGACACAATCCAGTGCTAACCAGAGAAACCACAGCTTCAGAACAACTAAGGCAGGCATGTACTAACCAGAAAAGGGTTGATTAGTCTGTATTCCAGCAATTGGGCATTTGGCAGCGATGTATGTGTACAGCTGAATGCTAAGGTGGTAGAACATTTACAAACCCGTCCTTGGTTTCAAGACTATTTACAGTTAAAAATAATGTTTGTAAAAAGTGTTGAGGCCAGAAACATACTCTAAGCAAACACAGGCATGAATGCTTCGGCAATGCATTTGTTAGTTTCTTATCTAATGCAATGACATTCAGACTATTTGAAGTATGCCTTAAGTCTCCAAATACTTTTTGGAGCCACTGTATTTCCATTCAATCATAGGCAAAAAAGATCCTCACAGGAGAAGCAGATCCTCCAAAAACAGGCACTGAAGTCTGTCTGAAATACCCTTCTCTCTTCAGTTGGGGAAACCAACAAAAATGGTGAATTAAAAAGGTTAGTAACCAACCCTTTCTCTAACAAATTGCTACTCTGCAGTCTAATAAGATGGAGTTTATTTGTCTCATCTCCCAGCGTCATTATTTTTTAGGGAAGAAAGTCCACTGGAAGTGAAGATCTATTCTCTGACTGGTTTAGTATCAAGGCTGAACTGCTCTTGCTGTAATGAGCTTCAATTATTCACAGGCATTTTTGCGCTATGGAGACACAGTTTGAAATAACTTGGGGAGCTTGAGGGGCCTAATGGGCAGATTTGTTTAGATTTGCTAAACTTATTTATTTCTCTTGCAGGCAGGGAGAGGTCTCAGAGGAATGACTCTCCAGACTGTACACACACCCTGCAAGTGTGAAAACGAAACATTGACCTTGATGCTGAAAATGCAAAGGTGAAAATTAGTTGTCAAGTGGAGTACATAACTTTACTTTGACACTAAAGTCTCAAAACTTCTGGATATTTCCTTAGATTTTTTATATACCTATCATATACATCTTAATTATTGGATAAAATATTAAACTCACAATTTAAAAAATGGAAATCATATAAACCTGTAGGGCTCTATGTTTAGGAGAGGGTTTATTATTAGCAATAATTAATAATTATCATAGGTAATTATCAGTTATTAAAATCAATAGAACACTGTTTAGAATCAATGTTATCTTTATAATCCTTTAAATCAACAATCATCAAAGACAACCATAAATTATCAAATTCAATAGAATATTAATTCTTATAAAATATAATCATTAATTATTCAAATTAATGGAACATTGATTAGAATTAACACAGAATATTAATAATGATTAATATTGCCAGTGTCAGGATATAGGCAAGGAGACAGAGGTAATTGAATCCAAACACAGCTTTATTCAAGGTGGCAAGAGTGCTAGGTGAGTATTTAGTGAGTTCAAGTGCAGATATTGTGAAGATCACTCGGTGCAGGATGGGCAGCAGGTAAGCACACTCTCTTCAGGAATGTAGATACCAAGTAGTCACAATTCATTGATACTAGTCTTCTCTCTTACCGATGCAGTCACTAGCGAGCAGGTTCGGAGGACTCACTGGAGGATTGGAAGAATACAGGATCACTGGCAATAGGCAATTCGAACAGGAGTCCTGAAGACAACAGAACGAGGACACAGAGGTTAGAGATTCGCAGGTGAGTATACGTTACGTCTAGTAACCAGGATACATCAGAGGCTCAGAAGGCAACGGTGAAAGGTCGGTTCCTGTTGGAGGCTTGACGCTGAACTGGGGTTATGGTGAGTGTTTTATAGTGCTTGTTGATGAGGCTGCTGATGGTGAACAAGTGTGTGTGATTAGTACTCCGGAGAAAGTGATCGTTGTGTGGTGGATGGAATCAAGCTTGGTTGATCTCTGACATTACCCCCTCCTCCAGAGTCCGCGCCAGCGGACCTTGGACCCCGACGTCGTGGGGGTCTGCCTCGAGGTCGTGGTGCCCTGTTTCCCAGGATGCCTATCATGAAACTCGGTGAGTAGATTGGGAACGAGGATATCGTTACGAGGTACCCAGCATCTCTCTTCCTGTCCGTAACCCTCCCAATCCACCAGGTATTCGAGTCGACCACCCCGACGTCGGGAGGGCTTTCAATGGATGGTATCGGGGGGTTGTCTTCAGGGACAAGATCTGCAGAGGGAACAGGTACAGGTAAATGATGGGGTTTTAGGAGGGAGACGTGAAATGTGGGGTGGATGCGGTACTGAGCAGGCAGGCGAAGTTGGTAGGTGACTGGGTTGACTTGTCTTTTGACGGGGAATGGACCAATGTATTTTGGGCTCAGCTTACGACAGGGTTGCTTTAGACGGATGTCTTGGGTGGAAAACCATACCAGTTGCCCAGGTTGGTAATTAGGAGCCTGGTGGCGACAGGTATCTGCAAAGTGCTGCTGACGATTTATAGCTTGCTGGAGATGATGGTGTGCCTGATTCCATACTCTTTCACTGTCTTGGAACCATGTGTTGACCACGGGTACCTCTGACGGCTCACCAGACCAGGGGAATAGTGGTGGCTTGTAACCCAGAGCACACTGAAATGGAGTTAGGTTAGTAGACGCCTGCCGGAGGGAGTTTTGGGCATACTCTGCCCAAATTAAGTATCGTCTCCAGATGTTCTGGTTGGAATGGCAGAATGTACAAAGAAAACGGCTGACATTCTGGATCTTTTGTTCGGTTTGGCCATTTGACTATGGGTGGTAGCCTGATGTTAAGCTTACTGTTACGTTCAGTAGAGCAAAGAATGCTCGCCACACTCTGGAGATGAACTGGGGCCCTCTGTCGGACACGATATCCTCTGGAATGCCGAAATTACGAAAGACATGCTCCATTAGTAATTCTGCAATGTCAAAGGTTGTGGGCAGTTTCTTTAGGGGAATTAACTTGCAGGTCTTGGAGAATCGATCAATGGCCACAAGGATGCAGGTATAGCCGTCAGAGGCTGGAAGGTCTGTGACGTAATCTACCCCAATATGGGACCATGGCCGATGTGGGATGGGCAGTGGTAGTAATTTCCCAGTAGGCAGATGACGTGGAACCTTAGTCATGGCGCAGAGAGTGCATCCCTGGATAAATTTTGTGATGTCGTGTTGCATGTTTGGCCACCAGTATTTGTGTCAGAGAATCAAGTAAGTCTTACTGATGCCTGGGTGACCTGTCCCAACAGACGAATGGGCGGAGGAGATGAGAGAAATGCGGAAGTCTTCGGGTACATAGATCTTTCCAGCGGGACACTCTGGAGGACCAGGGAAGCGCTGTGATATTTCGAGGAGTTGTTCGTCGAGGTCCCACTGGATGGGGTGAACAAATAATTTCGCTGGCAGGATGGCTTCGGGCTCTTCCTGGGATGCTTTGGGGGCATGGAGACGTGACAAGGCATCTGCTCGAATGTTCTTTGAGCCTGGACGGTAAGATATGTGAAAGTGAAAGCGAGTAAAGAACAGGGCCCATCTAGCTTGACGTGGGTTGAGTCTTTTGGCTTCCTTCAAATATTGGAGGATTTTGTGGTCAGTGAGGACGATGAACGGGTGCTTGGCCCCCTCCAACTAGTGCCTCCACTCTTCTAGGGCAAGTTTAACGGCCAGGAGTTCTCGGTTGCCGATGTCATAGTTGCTCTCAGTGGTGGATAACTTCCGTGAAAAGAACGCACAGGGCATGGGTTTGGAAGAGTGTTCTGAGCACTGCGACAGGATTGCTCCTACCCCAGTAGTAGAAGCATCTACCTCGACGAGGAAGACCTTTTCAGGATCTGGGTGACGGAGCAGGGGCGCACTGGTGAATGCGGTCTTGAGAGACTGAAAGGCGTGTTCGGCATCAGAGTTCCAAGGAAGAGTCTTTGGTTTTCCCTTCAGGAGAGAAGTTAGTGGAGCTGTTAACATACTGTAATTATTTATGAACTGTCGGTAGAAATTTGAGAAGCCCAGGAATCTTTGCAGCTCTTTTACCGACTGTGGAGTGGGCCAGGAGGTGATGGCTTTGGTCTTGTGGTCATCCATCTCAACTCCTCGTTCGCTGAGGCGGTAACCCAGGAACTCGACAGTGGTCTGATGGAACATGCATTTTTCTGCCTTCAAGAACAGAGAGAATTCCCGGAGCCGTTGAAGTACTAGGGAGACGTGACGTTGGTGTTCTACTGGGTCTTTCGAGTAGATTAGAATGTCGTCAATGTAGACTAACACAAAGCGATTCAGGAAGTCTCGGAGCACTTCGTCCATGAAACTCTGAAAGACGGAAGGAGCATTTACCAGACCATACGGCATCACGAGGTATTCGTAGTGCCCTGCGGGGGTAATGAATGCTGTCTTCCACTCATCCCCATCTCATATTCTAATTAGGTTGTATGCACTTCTTAAGTCAAGTTTGGTAAAGATTCTGGCTTCTCGAAGTTGTTCGAGGGCGGATGGGACAAGCGGGAGTGGATAACTGAATTTTACTGTGATCTTATTGAGCGCTCTGTAATCTATGCATGGCTTTAATCCTCCATCTTTCTTGGAGACGAAAAAGAAACTGGCGGCAGCAGGCGAGGTGGATGGTCTGATATACCCCTGGTGTAGAGCCTCCTTGATGTATTTTTGCATAGCTGTTTGTTCAGGAATGGACAAGGAGTACACCCGACCCCTTGGAATGGGTTCCCCTGGAATCAAGTCAATAGCACAGTCCCATCGTCGGTGTGGTGGTGACCTGGAAGCTGCAACGGAATTGAACACATCCGCAAAAGAAGAATACACTGGAAGAATAGTCACTGACAGGTTTTCTGTCAAGCTTTCGATGGAAGTTGAACTTACTGAAACTAGTTCTGGGGGCTCGGTGGATGAGGGGACTGGGAGTGCAGCGTCAGTCGAAGGGCAGTCGCAACCCCAGTTCAGAATCTTGCCAGATCTCCAATTAATGGTTGTTTGATGGCAGATGAGCCATGGACGACCAAGGATTATGTCAGTTTGGCTATTCTCAAGAATGAACGGTTCAAACGATTCTTGGTGAGTGTTCTCAACACATAATGTAATGGGTGTTATCCAAGATGTTACGTACCCCTTGTTGATAGCTTCGCCAGTTACTGCATGGATGGAGTATGGTTTGGATGTGTTGGATCTCTGAAGTTTGAGTTTCTTGCAGAGACTTCCTGATATGAAATCGCCTGCCGACCCGGAGTCAACGATGGCCGCGACTGAAGTGTGGAAATTCGGAAACTTCAGGGTTACTGATATTGTTCATGGGGTTGATACTGAAGGGTGGTTAAGAACTGAACTTACATGTAGATGAGGAGGGCGTGATGGGCATGTGCGGAGGAAATGGCCTTCAATCCCACAATATAAGCATAATCTTAATTCTCGGCAGCGATTGCGCTCAGTTTGAGACAGTCGATGGGTTTCTGCTTGCATCTTTTCCGACCTCGGTTCTGAGTAGAATTCAGGTGGAACCTGATGAAGTACGGGGGCTGTTTGTTGAATGTCTAGATAACAGTTCTGGGATCTTTGATGCACTCGGAGAGTCTGCTGCATACATTTTTCAAGTCCTAGAGTTTCATCATAAATGGCAAGCTGGAGACGAAGCGTGGGGTTCAAACCTCTTCGAAAAACAGCAAGGAGAGCTTTTTCGTCCCACCCACTTGCTGATGCTAGAGTTCGGAATTCCAGAGAGTAATCAGAAACGGATCTTTTCCCCTGACGCAACCGTAACAGCTGCTCACTGACAGATGAATCTCCTGCTGGATGCCCAAACACTTCCTTGAAATGAGTTATGAAACTCTGCAATGAGGATGTGACCGCAGTCCCTTGAAACCACAACGTCTCAGCCCACCTTAACGCTGATCCGGATAACTGCTGGATAATGAAGGAGATCTTTGATCTTTCTGTTGGATATAATTGAGGCTGTTGTTCAAGGGCGAGCGAGCATTGCAGCAAGAACCCGTTGCAATCTTCCGCCTGACCTGAGAAGGGCACTGGCCGGGAGGCGGAGTTGGTGACATAAACCAGAGAGGAAGCGGGGTTTGCGGAAGCGCCGTCTTCGGGCTGTGCAGGATTCATAGCGGTGTTGGTCAAGCCTTCTGTCAGGATATAGGCAAGGAGACAGAGGTAAGTGAATCCAAACACAGCTTTATTCAAGGTGGCAGGAGTGCTAGGTGAGTATTTAGTGAGTTCAAGTGCAGATACGGTGAAGATCACTCGGTGCAGGACGGGCAGCAGGTAAGCACACTCTCTTCAGGAATGTAGATACCAAGTAGTCACAATTCATTGATACTAGTCTTCTCTCTTACCGATGCAGTCACTAGCGAGCAGGTACGGAGGACTCACTGGGGGATTGGAAGAATACAGGATCACTGGCAATAGGCAATTCAAACAGGAGTCCTGGAGACAACAGAACACGGACACAGAGGTTAGAGATTCGCAGGTGAATATACGTTACGTCTAGTAACCAGGATACATCAGAGGCTCAGAAGGCAATGGTGAAAGGTCTGTTCCTGTTGGAGGCTTGACGCTGAACTGGGGTTATGGTGAGTGTTTTATAGTGCTTGTTGATGAGGCTGCTGATGGTGAACAGGTGTGTGTGATTAGTACTCCGGAGAAAGTGATCGTTGTGTGGTGGATGGAATCAAGCTTGGTTGATCTCTGACAGCCAGGGCATCACCCTGGAATCAGGGGCTAATAACCAGACAGTATAACAGTCTCAATATTAGATAGTTCCCTTAGGAAAATCGACATCCGGAGAAAATACATTTTCAAAAGGGAACAAAGAAGGATTGAATCCGAGCACTGGCATCCCCTGCCAGCCTTTGACACATGTGTATGCAAACCAAAACACTTCTCTTTGATATTTAACAAAGTTTATTGATGCAGTAATATTAATTAATAATCAATACAATGCAGTCAATAAACTTCTGACTTACAACTACAAACTAAGAATAACACTATTATACTTACACTACAAATTGTTGCACTTCTATCACATACACACCTAGATTTACATACTTATTCAGGTGTGATTAACTTCTGTTGTAACTCACCTACGATAGAGTGTTTCGCGGGTTTCACACACCCTCCATGAGCGGGGTGGTCACATTGGACATTCACATTAACTGCGTGTCATCTGTGAAAAATAGCAGTGCCTCTGCACAATAAAAAAAATTATCTATGGGGTCCAATGGCAAATTGTCTCTTTAATAAGGTCATGAGCTTAGGTTATTGCTGCTTCAAGGACAACAGCGGGCAGACACTTGCACTTCATCTTTATCAGCACACTTGGTTGTGACACTTGTTGTGTCTAAACTGTACACCTATATACACAGAATGGCAAAAGGTCCGGCAGTTTATTCATTCTATTCTTTATTTATTTTATTGAGTTTACTTGCATGCAGACATATAAATTGTAGTGTATAGGTTCAGTTTGAATAATTTTGATTTGCTTTTGTGTCTTTTCTATAATACCCTGATTATTTTAGTGTTGTACTGCACCATGCAGATCCGCTGAGCTCAGCGTGAGCCGCGCGGCAAAAATAGTCTCAATGGCAAAACTATTCTCTATGTCTTGGATGCTTCACCTACTCAGAGAAACGAGGTTCAAGCCCATCACAAAATTTTAGTTGGCAAAAATGTTGCCATGGTCACGTAAATTTCATGAGATCAGGCTGGCACTTCCCTAGTGAAATGAACACTAGATGCGCTACAACAACAAGGATAACTCTACAGTACGTTGTGTCCTTGTAATGATTGTCATTAATTATTCAGACATATTTGACACAGTCAGAAATGTTCACCATGCAGTGTACTGAAGAAGAACTTTAAACAGAAGTTGAATGGTTACAGGCCAAAGTTAACTTTCGGTGTGCTAACCCTTCCTTACCCTGCAGGTGTGGAGAAATTCAGAACACAGCTTGCAAAGCTGAATGATGCATTTCCATGCTCATAAGGTGCAATTCATAAGCGCCTTTAATTGAACAACCAATTATACATTTTCAATGACTAAGCTGAAAACTGCAAGACTTTAGCAGGATGTGACTGATCCATGGCAGCCACCTTTAAAATGCTAATCTGTAAACTTTGATGTTGAGAGTTGCCTGGTAAACCTTAGCACAGATGTCATAAATTAGATTCAGGGATTCTTTGAAGGTTCCCCAAACATCTCTTTTATTCCATGCCAAAGGAGCTTTAAAGAAAGCCTCACTCTTTCATGTCCAGTCCTCTTGGAGAAAGTCCCTGGCCTTTAAATTTATTATAGATGATAAATCTAAATAGTTAGTTAATTAATATGAGGGAAAGAAGGGCAGAATTAGTTGCACTGCGTTTACAGGCTCTTGGTCTGAGCTACTTAAAGTTTTCAAACATCAACATTGTTTCATTTAGTGCTGGCTGAAGATTCTGTTGGGACGGAGATGGGACTTCAAACCAATGAAAGCTCTTGCAGAGACTGTGAATAGCTTTTTTTGTTGTTGGTGGTTTTGTGTGGCCTCTAGAGGTTGGATATTAAATAAATAAATACATAAAAAGTTGTTTATCTCTGCTTGGCACCACGTGAACTCTAAAGATCTTTAAAGACAACATGAAATATAAATCTACACTAATTACTTTCTGAAAACAAGTAATTTCTCTTATTTCATCATGATCACTCGTGAGGTTGGCATGTTGTTTCCGATATTCCGGTAACCAAGGATCGGCCACATTATGCCAACTCACTGACAAACGGCATCTCTCAGTACCGCCGCTCCCTATATGCATATTACGGAGTCTGTAGGCACCATCTTACCCTTGGGGGGGGCACTAGAAACTCCACCTGTTGCCCTTCCTCGCATGTTATCTGTTATTCAAGGAGCTTACAACAGACGTGAAAGACAGTGGATTGCAGCTCACAGCACATATTTTTGCCTTGCATGTAAAAAATTGCTTCTGAATTGTTTCTGAAACAGCTGTCCTTTTCGGCTAACGTTACCAAGCCCTTTCATTTTTATGACCCTTTTCGTTCAACAACTTGGCTTCATTCTGGTATGTAATGCCCACTTTTGATGATCCAATTTATTCCCAATAGACAAAATTGAGCCCTGTCCTAAATTTTTCTCTCATTGACTCCTGTATCACTCAAAAATTTCACATTATAGAAGTTAAATGGTTTGCATTTGGACTTGATTGACAAAAAAAATAAATACAAATTTATAGAGATGAAAATTAAATAAGGATAAAAACCTCATTGCTGGTGGATGCTGAACAAGTAGCAGAAAAGTCATAAATAAAGAGTTATAAAATTTGTACAGAGCATTCTGTACCTGCAGAAACACGCAGGAAGAGCTTTCACTTCAACACTGTAGGTCTAGAACTTGTCAAATTACAGTCTGGAGTGTGGGTTAGTGGTAGAATATCAGCTATGTCATTATGGTCTTAAAAATGTTAAAACGGCTGCTTAACACTTTTATTATATTTTAAAACAATTTCAGACATTGTACACAGTCAATCATGGAGAAAAAGTCAATAGAACTTAATTAAACAAATCAAATAAGGTTTTGATGCATCTGCTCTTGTAGATATGCCATATATTATATTAGCTCCATTTTACTCACAGTTATCAGTGTTATCTTTCAGGTACAGCCTTTGATGACTCTGGTGTTGGGGTTTGTTTGCCAATTATAGTTCATTAAATTTGTGTAAAACATTTCTCATAAGTTCTGGATACAATTTGACTAAATATACTGAGAAATTTTATTTTAGTGGTATAAACTAGAGCTTAGAGGTGCTGTAGTTTGGGATGTGGCAGTGTTTTAGTAGAGGCACAGGATCTGAAATATTTAGCTGTGGCACTTCTGAGGGCAATATGAGTTGTAATCTGGCATTTTTGTACCTTCATTCATGCTTCTACATTACTGCTTGTATATTAAAGAAGTGATTTTTTCAAAATGAAAAATTCTGTCATTATTTACTCATCCACATGTCTAAATCCCTTAAACAAATTTCTTTTTTCCATGGAACGAAAAGGAAGATTTTAAATGTTTTATATATTTCAACAGTTCATAGGCAGACCATGGCTGGCATGGCTTTTTATGGTTTTATCCAAACCTCCTGAAGGCATACATCAACTTTGTGTGAGGAACAGACCATAATTTAGGTTGTTAATTAAGTATGTATACTCTTCCACTGGGAAAATTATCATTGTCTGTGAATACTGACTTAAATTCAAAAGACTGTTCCTCATACAAAGCCATTGTTTGGCTGAAATATAAGTCATTGACATATAAAGTTGTCCGAGGTGATAATTCGAAATCTTTAAAAATCTTGTTTAAAACAAATTTTTCAAGTTCTTAATTTATAAATATATATATATATATATATATATATATATATATATATATATATATATATATATATATATATGTGGGTCCTTGTTGGCTTCTTGCATTTTTGCATTATAATTATTTTAATTAAATTAAACCATTATGTTACAATTTTTTTTAAATACTTTCCTTGCATACTTTTCCATGTCAGCTCTGTTTATGTTCTTTTTTTTTTTGTCATATGACAACAAAATGGCTTCCTACATATTGGTAAAACCACATGATTTGCATGAAAATTATTTGTTGATAATAAGAAAATAATAATAATAAATAAATAATAATAAAAGATTGTTCTGCACTACTCATGCCAACATTTATTTTTCAAGAACACAAACTGAGGAGACAGGTCTAATAAACGTAGTGGAACAAGAGGGTCAGATGACAATAACATGACAAGGACCCAATAAGAAATAAACACATGAAAACTTTGTCGGAGAAGTATATCCATATTATGGAAAAAAAAGTTTTTGGAACAGCACAAGGGTGAGGAAAATTATTCCTAGCAAATATTTAAAAAAAAAAGATGTGTATGACTTTCTGTTTTCTGCTGAACACAACTTTTTAGAAGAATATCTCAGCTCTGTAGGTCATCACAATGCATGTGAATGGTGACCAGAATTCAGAAGGTCCAAAAAGGACAAAAGCAGGATAAGAATAATCTCATAAACCTGTTTGCGTTGATAATAATGTATATAGTGATATTATTATTGAATTGCAAATGCAGTTATCATTATTATACTGAATAATCGGATTGGGAGGCAGATGTGAATTTACTGAAATTAACAACAATAAAATCTGTAAACAATAATCTATATAAGGCTATGACAGTAGGTCTTCTTAACTAATATTTCTCTTTCATCAGGATCTAAATGATTGAATTCAGCAACTCCTCTGCCCTCTAACCGACGACAGCCACGCCTCCCCGGACAGATCGGAGGCAGTCCTCCAGCCCCTGGCGGACGGAATGCCCTGCTGCATTTTTGGGGATCAGAAGGGGTCTCCCCCGCCCCTGGCACTTTACATTGTAGCAAAGTGTCATTTCTTCAGTGTTGTCACATGAAAAGATATAATCAAATATTTACAAAAATATGAGGGGTGTACTCACTTTTGTGAGACACTGAGTATACACAAACACAGGTGCATCTCAAAAAATTTGAAATCGCTGAAAAGTTCTGTAAATTTTCCATAATTTAATAAAACAATTGGAACTTTCATATATTTTAGATTATTTATACATAAAGTGAAATATTTCAAGACTTTTATTGTTGCAATCTTGATGATTACAGCTTACAGCTAATGGAAATAAAAAAATCAGTACCTCAAAATTTTAGAATAAAGAATTTATAATACAGAAATGTGCGCAAATGGAGCCCTGACCAGGTATTGAGTGCATAAATTAACATACTTTTCAGAAGGTCGACTTTTCTGTATTATACATACTAATATTTTGAGATACAGGGTTTTTGATTTTCAACTTTTCCATGATATATATTCCTAAACAGTCAAAATATTCACTTCAAAACTGGGCAGGGATGAGGACATTGGGGGCACAGAGACAGCCAATGTAGTGGGGTCTCAGAAATCTTTTCTACCAATAGATTCAACTATTTCATCAAGACTTCATCAGTCCAGGGTATTTGGATATGCATATTAAAAGATAAGATCAACTGTTCATTTTGAAGCTGATTTACAGCAGTACAGTTTTTGTGTTTAAATATTTATATATTGTATATGTATGGGACACTGGAGGCCTTTTGATCGACAAAAAACACTGTATGGGGGTTAAAATAACCACACCTGCAACTTGTACGTACAGTAAATTAGGCTTTATGTCTATAGTGGGGAGTGAGGCAAGGCATGCTGAGCAGGAATAAAGCGCATCAGGGGCGGATCTATAAAGGTGGAATGGGGTGGCAAATACCACCCTAAGAAAAGGCATTGTCACCCCATCTGCCAAACCCAGCTTAAGTATCCAAATGTAGCAAATATAAATTCAAGTATAGTATAGTTGATTTTGACATTGTGTAGGGGTTTATATGTCATGTCAAACTGCCTAAACTCTCACTGAACGCACAAATGACTACAAACCCAAAGCGTGATTGTTTACAGCAGCAGCCGATCACAACATTAACCAATTGCCTTCCTACTATTGCAGCATGTGTACAGTGTTTTGGCTGTCGAGGGTTGATGACCTTATTTCCTCAACAGCACTTGGAGGAAAAAAAAGAGGTAAAAGTTTCATTTCTCAGTTGTTTCCAAGTATTCACTGTCTGTTATGGGTTGAGACTTGTCCTCACCACTTTTTGATATAGCTGTCATCAAGAACAGTATGTGTATAGTCCAGATGAAACATAACCAGTTCTAGAGTAGGAGTTTCTATTTCATCTGTGTGTGTTTTGACTGGTACTGGAATGTGTTACTTTGAATGTTATGATAAGTGTTTGTTGTGGCTGTTATCAGTGTCATTTACCATCAGCAGTTTTGCTGTAGCTCACACTTTTTTTTCCGTGTCCCCCATTGTGATGGCCTTCTCGGACATATTGTTGGTGTGTATGTAGTGTGTGTGTGTGTTGTCTTTTTCTCTCTCTCTCCTTCTCTCTTAATCACTCTCAGGTGTGTGGTAACCAGTTGAGCTGATTTTTTATGTGTTTCCTGGCTGGGTTGTGCTATGGGAGAGGGTTGTTCATGAGCTGTGTCATCTCATTAAAGGGCACTCAGGCACATATTTTTTATTTATTTTTTCGGCTTCCTGCTGCTGGAGCAGAGTTTGTTGTCGTCACTGTCTGAATTTCTGAGTTTGCTGTTTTTTAATTTACAGAACTGTCAATAAATTTGTCTGTGTTTGCGTTACTCTCGTCCCCCCATTGCATATTTTATTTCATTTTATTTTGAAACACCCATCCACTGATGTACTGATGCAATCTTGTTTTATTAAAATTACAAGTTATATTTGGATGAATTAGAATCCAAAACCTCTAAAAACTAAAAGCAATAAGTTACCACTAGATCAATCAGTCATGTTTTTAATGAAAGTGCTGATCTATGTATTCATCTATTGACTAACAGAATCCCAAGACTGATAGTGGCAGATGTAGAAATAAAATGACCATATTATGTGAAATATTTATTTGGGTGCTTGAATCGGTCATTAAGAATGACTGTTGATCAAAACAGGTAATTCAAAATAATCTTTACTGTGCATAACATAATTAATATTCATGAGTTTTGCAGCACTGCCCCCCACTTTACAATTTTCTGTACAGTTTATTTTTATTTAGAACTAACTTTGTGTTATTCTTCACTTTCAAATGGATTATTCCAACAGGTGATAGGCCTTCAGGACTTTATTAGCAGAATAATATGGGATATGCATACATTTTCCATCCATGGGAACATTTAACAAAGGTAGTGAAGTTTAGTCCAGATTGCTGGTCTTATATGTCAAGCTAAGGAACATTTAAAATTAGTTGACATGTTTAATAGACAATGTCTTGGTGCTCTGGATATATACATTTTGTTATATTATTTCTATTATGCAAAAAAAATAAAAATAAAATGATGTTGGCAAATCAGTAGCAAATGGTTACCATGTGGTTCCTGTGGAAAAGCAGTCGTATCGCAAATTCATGGACATTTGTAATTTGATAGTGACTGCAATTAATGAACTAGTACTTGTTGCAATGAAGCTTGGTACCTTAATCAATAAGAATTCTGCATGGGTGCTTGCTTTGGTGTTACCACCCCTCATATTCTGCATCCCATCCTATAAAAAATATTCTAGATCCACCCCTGAAGCGTGTAGGGCTGAATACGCTTTATTTTGAAATATTTCTCTGTAGCACTGATTGTGCTTTATTCCTGAATCAGAGAGAAAGATTTCTCTCCAGCGCTGAATGTGCTTCATTCTCACTCCTGAGAGAAATCTTTCTCTAGCACTGAACACCCTTTTATTCCCACTCCGTGTGCACGTACACATGTACTTATACATCTAGCACAAAGATTTAGAGCTTGGTCCGGATTGAAATGTCCTTCAGTCCGGATCCGGAACTGAGTCCACCTTTTGAGTACCCCTGCTCTATAGGGGATGATATAATTACCTTCAAACGTCTTTGCCATTAAATCAGATTGATTTAAGACACTGATCCAGGGACAGCAGCTCTTGAATCAACAGTACATTGAGTCACTCACACCAGTTCTCGAGTCAACAGTACACTGATTCGGGGACAGCAGCTCTCACGACAAAAGTACATTGAGTCGATCACAGAAGTTTGCGAGTCATCAGTGCACTGAACTGAGAATCACCTCTTTCGGACTTACTGAGAAATGCTGATCAGTGAGCTGCTGATCAGCATGAGGGAACCGAGGACTTGAATGAGGGGCAGAAACGTTTCAGTCAAGAGATGTAAATTAATTGTACTATTTACACTGTGCATGCAGAATAGATTTGAATTTGTTATATGCTGGATCATGGTTTCTGTAAAAAAAAAAAAATTTTATTCACTTTATATGCTTTAGACTTAGTAGAACGTCCACATTTGTATATCAGTGACAGTATTGGGTTCTTTAGGTGCAAAACTTTAATGTAGGCTGCATTGTAAGATCACTGAATGAAATACTGATGACAATAAACACCCTTATTATTATAACCTAATTAAATAAAATGTAATAATCAGCAATATGCGCTTACATATAGCTTCATTGAATGTGGTTGAACGTTCAATTCATGTACTTGCGTAGAGGTCTTTAAGGTATCACTATGTTGGTAATCTTGACCCCAACAATGAGGGTGTTTACATACACATTCATAAAATGATGCTTACTAAGCCAACAACATGTAATGTCAATGCCTTTAACATCATTTTTTTATCAGGGTAAAATCATAAACGTTTAAGCAAAAAGTGACCAGCACACATAGATTTTTATTTTGCGTTGCATGTAAACATTGTGACTGGCGTTTTTATCGACTTATCCACTGACATCAAAACCAGTAAACCAAATCAGTACCCTGATGATTGCAAATCTTATGTAAACACGGTTCCCTTTCAATTCAGTCATGAATGCTGCTTCATAGCTGACACTACGGGGCTATCCCAACAAATGTTGCCATTCTCTGAAACTCTTTAAAATCTCGCCAATTTTAATTGTCAGATAGCAATTTGTTCTCTGCCTCTCTTGCGCATGTCAGCGGGCATATATAACGGCATTGCAGAGCAATATCTCTTCAGAACATTCTCCTTCAGGGTGTCAATAATATCTCTCTCGTACTCTTTATGAAAATTTCATTTCTTTCTATTGCAGTCAAGATCTGCACCTCTCAAAGCGGTTGGATCAGAGTTTTCTTCTACCCCCTGTGTTGCGCCAGCGATCGCGGACTGTTGAAGTGTGTGGACTTTCCCTCCTGTGGACAGTGGGCAAGCGAGAGACATCTTTGCCATTTTCACCACTTCACAGTGAATGGATTATTCTGTGGCCTGTGGGCCTCAGCAGAAAGCATACTTTGAATTATTGGATTATATAGGATTTTCTGTATGCGTGTAACATAAGCGTGTTTGAATGTGTATTTGCATACTGGGCACAATCGTAAAAAAGAGCCGTTTTCTTAACGACATCTTTATAAAGACGCCATTTTGCAAATGTTTCCACAAGCACAGGAAAACCCTCTGTCTTACGGGCACAAGCACTGTTTTATGTACAGCGGCACTTGTTGAGGCTGAGGCTAATTAGTCGCACTTTGTTCATCGACTGGGTCTGACATTTTGAGAACCTTTTAAAGTCTTTTGAAGTCTCATTGAAACTCTAAATTGAGACAGCACTTGAAGTCCACTTGATCCGATGTAACAGTCTCTTTTAGCCCTTCGCTGATGAAAACAAAACTGGTTTCTGTGTAGCTCCCCTTACACTTTCCTTGCATAGCACCAGGTTTTGCTCTCTGTCTCACAGGAACTTCCAGCCCGCTCTTCACCACTACCATATTATTTTCTGTATATTACACTGCACACTAAAGATATAATTGATCCTCTTAACTCACGTGTAATAAAATGTATTTGCATAGGTTATAACTAACATTAAGTTCATGTTAACTACAGTAATGTTGTTAAATAATGTTAACAAATGCAACCTTTTTGTAAAGTGTTACCGTCATTTTACTATGTGTGGTAATTTGTATACATTTATAACTGCAGCATATAACTTGCAAATGTGTGGCAAAATGCACTTTAAAGGGGACCAATTATACAAAATTCTCTTTTACATAGTGTGTGTACACAACCACCATACAATGTTAAAAGTCCACCCACTCCTCTTTCTTACATTTCTATTAATCAAAAACAGTGTGTCAAAATGAACAGTTTTAGTTTCTGATCTAAAGTGACGTCACTTTAGAGCAGGTCTCGCCCCGACCACAGTGAGAAGAATAATGTCTCAGCTTCATTAGCATCATAAGTGTTGTGTTGTTGGCTGTAAAATTGAACATAAGAGTCTTCATGTACTCCTGGCATCAGAGCCACTGAAGACACAGTGGAGAAGCTGGATTGGTAATCTGGATTCCTGGGGCCGGATGCTGTAAAGGCACAGCCCTCATCTGGAAAGGGGTAAGGGAGCAGCAGCTCATTTGCATTTAAAGAGACACACACAAAATCAGCGTGTTTTTGATTCCACCCAAAAAGAGGCATTTATAACATGATATAATAAATGATCAGTTGGGTATTTTGACCTGAAAATTCACAGACATATTCTGAGGGAAACCTGAGACTTATATTACATCTTGTAAAAAGGGGCATAATAGGTCTCCTTTAAGAAAATAATCTTTATCGACCTATCTTATTAAAAAAAATCAGAGGTCGGTATTGGCCTCAAATTTTCTGATTGGTCGACCACTAGTCGTAAATTGATATTTTTGTGGCGTTTTTTTTTAAAGCAGATTTTTGGAAGTTATAAGCTTGTGCATGTAAATGCGCTCTATGTTGGTTTGATTAGCACTGCACAAACAACATATTGTTACATGAATACTTTAATGGTGGATGGCCTCATCTAATGAATATACTTAAGCCTACATTTATCTCATTAGAAGGGACTGAATGTAATGTAATAATCCTTTCCTGTCTCACAAAGAAAATATTATAGAATTCCCTTGGCCCCAGAGAGTAGCATTAATTTACTTTCAAATGCTAAATAGCCTTCATTTATTCTCACTTTCCTCTAAAATTACATCCTATTATGATTTCACATACAGCAGCCATTACTCTCAGATTTGTACCACCATCATCACATAAATGTAAGTTTCAATTTAGGTAAAAATTATGAGAACAACAGACCAGGCATCTGCCTGATTGAGATGCAAAGATTAGAAAATGGAGGTCAGCTATTCCACAATAATCACAATGTAAAAACTCTGACAACTATTAGCCAATTTGAAATTCTATTGTCATTACTCAAAACACACACACACAGGCACGCACACAAACTTGTTTTAATATAATTGTGGGGACTCTCCATACACTTCTATGCATTTTATGGATTTTATAAAGATCTACAAATTATTTTATCCCATAACCCTACCCCTAAACCTAACCCTCACAGAAACCTTTTTGCATTTTTTAATTTTCAAAAAACATCATTTAGTATGTTTACTAAGCCATTTCCCTCATGGGGACAGCTTTCTGGGCCCCACAATGTAGAATAAACATGGACACATGCAAGCACTCATGCACACACACAATTGCTTACAGCACATTAACATTTTGCACCAAAAATCATATTTTAAGGGAATGACTCATTTAATGCACAATACAAATACTGTTGTTTTTATTAGTGTTATAAATAATACCTACTGTTTTATATATTTGATTACGTATAGACAGTTCTTTTTATGTACTGAGGGAGCATAACTACTTGCATAACCATTAGCTTGCATAGCTGCTAGCTCCTCCAAAACATTGAAGCCGTTGTGTTTTTAGTAATGTTTCTGTTCTTTCTTCCTTCCTGTCTGAAACATATAGTGTTTGTGCAGCTCTAAGGACAAGCAGTGGGCTATTTGCAGGTCAGGTAATCATAGAATATAGTGGGCTTAACAGGCAGCAGTTAGAAAATCAATTCCATGTCACACTCGGTGGACTTTGATTCAGTAAGTTATTTTATGTGTAATTGTCACACCATACCATAGCATACCTGTCATCTTGTGTTGTTCCTGTAGCAGTCACTGAACAATGAAAGCCGATCTCTCATATACAATCTGGCATATCTTTGTACGTCAGTTGGCAAAGGTGACGATGTCACGAATGTAGGGCAATGAAGGCAGACGAAGGTTGAGGATCCAAATGCAGCTTACTTTATTATTAACAAAAATACAAAGGAAAACCCTCAATGGGGAAATAAACATGAACAGAGAACTCGGGCAGGGAACACAGACCAGGCTAACCACATTCACAAACATTCAGCGATAGACAAGGACTGAACCAAAAACCGGGGTATAAATACATGAACAAGGGACAAAGGGGCCAATGAACAAATAGCTCTGGAAAGCTCGGGCGGCTTGGAAGGCGGAGCTCTGGGAAACTCGGAAGGCGGAGCTCTGGGAAGCTTGGTAGGCGGAGCTCTGGGAAGCTCGGAAGGCATGGCTCTGGAAAGCTCGGAAGGTGGAGCTCTGGAAAGCTCGGGGGTACTGGCTCTTGGAAGGTCGAGGCTACAGGCGCTGGCTCAGGGACGGTCGAGGCTACAGGCACTGGCGCAGGGACGGTCGAGGTGTCAGGCACTGGCTCAAGGACGACCAAGGTGTCAGGCACTGGCTCACTGACCTCTGAGGCGACAGGGTCTGGCTGAGTGACCGTGGTATGTGCTGGCCTGGGTTCGCAGACCGGGGCAGGCGAAGGCTCTGGCTCGCTGACCGTAGCTGACGCGGGCTCTGGCTCGCAGACCGGGATAGGCTCTGGCTCGCTGACCGTAGCTGACGAGGACTCTGGCTCGCAGACCGGGGCAGGCGAGGGCTCTGGCTCGCTGACCGTAGCTGACGAGGGCTCTGGCTCGCAGACCGGGGCAGGCGAGGGCTCTGGCTCGCTGACCGTAGCTGACGAGGGCTCTGGCTCGCAGACCGGGGCAGGCGAGGGCTCTGGCTCGCTGCCCGGGGCAGGCGTGGGCCAGAAGGCGGAAGCCCGTCTTCTCTCCCTCCTTCGGGCAGACGAAGAGGGCCGCTCACTGAACTCTGAGGTGACAGGCATAGGTTCACTGACATCTGGGATGACAGGCACTGGTTCACTGACATCTGGGACGACAGGCACTGGTTCACTGACATCTGGGACGACAGGCACTGGTTCACTGACATCTGGGACGACAGGCACTGGTTCACTGACATCGGAGGCTACAGGCTCGCTCACCGTGACATGCGTGGGCTCTGGCTTGCTCACAGTGATATGTGTGGGCTCTGGCTCGCTCACAGTGATATGCGTGGGCACTGGTTCGCTCACAGTGATATGCGTGGGCCGGGAGGCGGAAACCTGTCTTCTCCTCCTCCTCTGGGCAGACGAAGAGGACCGTGCTGGCTCACTGACCAAGGCCGGCATGAAGGGACGAACCACGGGCGAAACGCAGACCTGCAGAGTCTCCTCAATGAAGTCGTGGAGCGTCCAGCCGCGCGTCATCGGTGGCAACCGTTCCGAGGCGCTACAACTCAGGTTGGCCCGAAAAAACGCCACCAGGTCGGAGTCAGGGAAGTCAGTGGCACCTGCAATTGCGAGGAAATCGCGGGTGTAGTCCTCCACCGGACGGTTTCCCTGCATGAGGCTAAGCGGTTTGCAGCTTGCTCGTAACACCGCTGGATCCATGTTTATGGTCTATCGTTCTGTCACGAATGTAGGGCAATGAAGGCAGACGAAGGTTGAGGATCCAAATGCAGCTTACTTTATTATTAACAAAAATACAAAGGAAAACCCTCAATGGGGAAATAAACATGAACAGAGAACTCGGGCAGGGAACACAGACCAGGCTAACCACATTCACAAACATTCAGCGATAGACAAGGACTGAACCAAAAACCGGGGTATAAATACATGAACAAGGGACAAAGGGGCCAATGAACAAACAGAACTCAAAACAAGATAACAAGATGATGACAGAAGCAAATGGCAAACTAATGAGGACAGGTGAAAACAATGACAGAAAACACGAACGCTAACAAGAAGACTGTGGAGCTACAAAAGGGACAAAAGTGAAAACTATGGAATAACAAAAGGAACAAAAATGGAAAACAAAGGGGCAACGGTAAAACAAGACAAGGTAATACATAACAGACGAATTGTTTAAATAAGCTGCTTTTGCACATCATTTCTGCAGTCCCCTGTCAAGATACATTTCCAAACAAGTCTATAGGGGTAGTTATCACACGTTTTACTCAAGTGAATATATATATATATATATATATATATATATATATATATATATATATATATTCAGGGTAGATTTGTTATATAGATCACATTATATTGGATTCTAAAAGCTATATAACATTTCCATAATTGTATTTCATAGGAAAAAGATAGTTCATTGAATCATATTAATCTTCAGTGTTCACAAGAGCATGTTAGACATGTTTTTACACTATATGGGGAAAAGTTGTCATAACAAAACCTAGCATTAAAAGGCCTATTATAGGCTTTTCAACTAAATGTGAAGTGCAAAATTACAATTCATGAAACTGCAAAAATTAAAAAATATATGGGGGCCCTAAGCAATATATATATATGCAAAGCAAGGCCGTTTATATACTACAACCCGCTTATACCGCTTATAGCTAGAAACTGCCCTGTTTCGGTTAGGTTTTATTAAAATGAACAAATGTATTATTATTGTTATTATATTATTTAATAATAAGGTCACGTTACGATTTTTTACCAGAATTTGTTTTACCAGGCTTTCATCATGTATTGAAAATGCACGTTTAAAACTATGATAATCTAAAGAAAAGGTTAAATAAACATAAACTCTTTAAATATTTATTGTGTTTAAAATAGTTTATACATTTTCAAAACTTACGACTGTCCCACATATTCAAGCATATATTTTTCTTATGTTTACTTGTTTACCAAGTCGACAAACCTGTCATTAGCTGGGTTTCCATCCACATATTTTAATGCATATTTTGAGTGCATAACAAAGGCTGGATGGACGCACCAAGATGTAAATAAAATCTCCACATTGTGTCAAAAAAAAAAAGTTTCCATTCGCATCAGTTCATATTTACCAAAGAAACTCCTATTTATTTTTTTTGGAATGCAAAATGTGCATAACAAAAAGTAGGCTAATGTGACTGAATAACTCATTCATAACTGGACTAACCAGCGGACCAATCATCACATCTTAAATGTTGCTCTGGTCATCCTGAAATAATGATGTAGAGCAAATAATTTAAATACAAACTTCAATAAACCCGAATAGCAGGTTTATTGACACTTCTGAAAAATATCTTATAGATCTGCATGTCAAAAACATAAGGAGGGAGAAATGCACACACATAGTGCTCCCAGATCTGTGACATGCTGTCGCTCCCAGACATGAGACAAGATATTTACAGTGTTTGTCTGTGTGAGTATTTAATAAAAAAAGATTCACAGTGGCTACAATTTCTCCAGAAGTGACAATTTCTTTCTTTATTTTGTTTAACACAAGATGGAAACTTGATTCACACATTGTTTTTGCAAATTATAGTTTTTCAGATAAATTCAATTCGCAACTTGGATAGAAACACAGCTTCTGAAGAGCATACTTGAGATGATATATGAGACAAACAATGTTTGAAGAGAACAAAGAAAAATCAAGATAAATATAACTTGTGAGCAGAGTATTTTATTGGCTGTCATTTTCAATTTTGTTAAATTATGCAAAAAGTGTTAAAATACTATTTAAGTGTGTGTATATTTGATACATAAATTATAGCTATAAAATGATAAAGGTCATTTTTCTTGTCATTTCCACCACACAATTCTTTTGAACACAATAGAGAATTTGAGATGTGGTGGAACTTATACTGTGGTGGGACTTTTAATAACTTATGACTGTTGAATAATGCTAGAAGATGTTAGTAGTGTCAGTGTTCAAAACACCATCATGTAGCTTAGTTGTATAGCGAGTGGGTCTCAACCATGTTTCTAAGATGTGTGAAAGGCTATGACTGCCACAGTGAGACTGAGAAAGGAAAGGAAAAGCTACCCAGGACTCAGCTGGTTCACTGTCACCTGAGTATACCAGGTGAAAGAGGATTCTGGACCAGTGAATGCGGGAAAATTCCCCTGTGGTTTTCCGTCATTTAGCATATGATCCATCTTGTACTGTGGAGCTAGCATATGTTGACCCAGATGAACAACTAGGAATGCATGAAGAGCATTCTAACAGATACACAAACTGAAATTTTATTTTGCGAACATACAGTATTTTGGAAATTTAATACAAAAATTATTTCCTGTATAGCATCACTATCGACTGTCTTTCAGAAAGATATTAAAGAATAAGATAATATTGTCAGGGGTGTAGGGAATGAGGTAATCCATGCTAGGGTAGGGAAAACAGGATATTTGTATGGTCCGGACTGAAAAAGGAAAACTGAATAACATAAACAATGGCAACACACATGGGGAGACTAAAATATGGAAGGAAATCAAACAAGTTAAAGCAGGGCAGGTGTAACAAATGAACTAATAATGGGAAAACAAGGAGGAGGGTTATGACATAAGACAGAGAGAGACACACAGCGATATAGAAACAAAACAAAGCTGTGTGCTCTCACAAAACAATAAATCACCCAAATGGCATGAGCGCACATCGCCAAGACAATAAGGCAATATATGCTCATGCCAACCAACAAACAAGATGAGAGAATGCGTAGCAATGCCAAACAAAGCGATGCCACCCATTCTCACACTAAACAAACTAAACAAAAGAGTGTACATCACGTGGCAAATGCAAAAACTTCCAAAATGAAAAGAGTTCAGTCACACACAAACCCAAAATCTCAGACCGAAGTGACGTGAAGACAGCTCACGACCCGTGTGCACAGCACAAAATGAATGCAACGCGCATTCGCGAGAGAAAGACACAAAGACAGACAGAACATGGAGCATGAGTGTCTGGATCTTGACACAGACCAAAACTGAACCAGACAAGGAAGTCAGGATCCAGACACCATGCTCCGGACATGAAACACAAGACAGACCAAAGAAAAACCAGGGAAAAAAACGAAGCCGTGCGTTCAAACTAAGACAGACAACAAAACACAAGACAGACATGGGACGATGATGCCATGGTCCTGTTAGACAAAAACCCAGACTGACAGATATTAAGAAAACTGGGACTAGATATACAGTGAAAAATGCAGTATTGATGAATTACAGTATACACTGATCAGCCCCAACATTAAAATCACTGACAGGTGAATAACATTTATTACCTCATTACAATGGCACCTGTAAAGGGGTGGGATATATTAGGCTGCAAGTGAACAGTCAGTTCTTGAATTTCATGTGCTGGAAGCAGGTAAAATAGGCAAGCGTAAGGATCTGAGTGACTTTGACAAGGGCCAAATTGTGATGACTAGACGACTATGTCAGAGCATCTCCAAAATGCCAGGTCTTGTGGGGTGTTCCTCGTATGCAGTGGTTAGTACCTACCAAAAGTGGTCCAAGGAAGGAAAACCGGTGAACCGGCGACTGGGTCATTGCCACCCGAGTCTCGATGATGCTCATGAGAAGCAAACGCTAGCCCGTCTGGTCCAATCCCACAGAAGAGTTAATGAAGCACAAATTGCTGAAAAACTTAAAGAAAGATGTCAGAACACACAGCATCGCAGCTTGCTGCGTATGGGGCTGCTTAGCTGCAGAGCAGTCAGAGTGCCCATGCTGACCCCTGTCCACCGCCAAAAGTGCCTACAATGAGCACGTGAACGTCATAACTGGACCATGGAGCAATGGAAGAAGGTGGCCTGGTCTGATGAATCATGTTTTCTTTTAGATCATGTGGACGGCCAGGTGCGTGTGCGTAGTTTACCTGGGAAAGGGATGGCGGCAGGATGCACTATGTGAAGAAGGCAGGCCGGCGGAGGCAGTGTGATGCTCTGGGAAATTTTCTGCTGGGTCCTGGCATTCATGTGGATGTAACTTTGAAACATTCCACCTACCTAAAGATTGTTGCAGACCACATACACCCCTTCAACGGTCATCCCTGATGGCAGTGGCCTCTTTGAGCAGGATAATGCACCCTGGCACACTGCAAAACATGTTCAGGAATGGTTTGAGGAACATGACAAAGTGTTCAAACTGTTGACTTGGCCTCCAAATTCCCCAGATCTCAATCTGATTGAGCATCTATGGGATGTGATTGACCAACAAGTCCAATCCATATAGGCCCAACTGTGCAACTTACAGGACTTAAAGGATCTGCTGATAAAGTCTTGGTGCCAGATACCACAGGACAGATGTCTTGTGGAGTCCATGTGGAATATTTTAAAACAGCAGAGTTCCACAGAGTCACACAAGGATGTGTCAAGTTTTATGTCAAGTTTCATGCAGTGGACTCCACTGATATTGTGAATTGTGAAATTGTGTGTTAAAAATGAAATGATCTCTATAGATCCAGCAGTTAAATGCTGACCCTTAAAAAAAGAAGTATACTTCAGCAAAGTTCAAGTATATTTTTAAGTATACTTTATGAGGTAAGTATACCAATATCAATGTACAAGTAGTATACTTGTAAGTGTACTATTTCAATACTTCTTGGGACTGAATTTGCCCACTTTTTAGTTTATAAATGTATACGTTTAAGTATTTTTTAAGTGAAACAGTAGTAAACTTTGAGTACACAATTTACAACTAAGTTTTACTTTTGTACTACAACTATACTATTTGTGTACTTATAGGTATACTGATAGTTTACTAGTTAAATACTTGTAGCACATTTTTTAGTTTATGAAAGTACACTTTGAAGTATACTCTCGGTAAACTACTAGTTTAGTAGTTTTTATACTGCAAGTATACTTGTAAGTTTTATTTATGTGAATTTAACATCATACTTACAGTTTACTTTTTATCTATTATTTTTGTACTTTAAGTATACTACTATGTTCCTATTTAGGTATACATTTTTATACTTGAAATATACCTTTAACTGTAATTTAAGTAGATCTGAAGTAAACTCATATCTACACTACCAGTGGACTACACAACAATTCACATACTCAGGATTAGGAACATATCTGCTTTCTTTATAAAATCAATATTTTCAAACAAATATGTTGTGTTGGATGCCAAAATGTAACAAAACAATAACACTCAAATTGACATCTCAGTTCAAAACAAACCGTATAAACAGTATTTAGGGTAGGGTCATGCAAGAGCCTCTCCAAAATCAGTCCCTGGCTGCCCACAAACAGATTGTACTCCTCTACAATTTCTGCCCTGTTAAATGCCCATCCTGAGGCAGATGAACCACAAATCCAACCAAAAATTGTTCAACTAAATGAAAACAAAAATATGGTCTTCTTTGCAGTGGCTTGCTTGGTGTAGCAATTTTTTCTTATTAAGCATCTCATATCTTGCATGCTCATGTCAGGGAACTTTGAAAGAGCATGGTCTGTTAGTTAAAACACACACAAACATTGCTATAACATGTTTTCCCTGTCACACCAAATTCTCTATCCAGAATAAAAACCAAAAAATAAAAAAGCAGCATGTAGGGATGTACAATAATATTTCAGCCTGATTTTTATCAAGAACATTTCTGAACACTAATACAATCTGCAACATTGCTATATTTACCAACAGACAGCTGAAAATGTCCTTCTAAATGTCTACCTTCAAATAGATTAGGGTTATTTTTTTAGGGTGTCATCAAAGAGGCCTTGGTTCTTTTGTTTGCAGCAATGTGCGATTTTTCTTTTTTCTTTTGACACATTCACAAATGCAAACTGATGATCCCAAATTAGACTTTTAGAGATTAGAGGCTTTTCACACACTGTTTGGAATGTTCCCTTTTTTGTTCTATGTTGGAGGTGACAGTAATTTAACTAATGAGGGTGCAAAATGCTACAGTGCAACACAAGAGAGAGCCTGGCCATGCTATTCTGTATTGTCTCCATTCGCATTAACTGTTTCATTGGGACATGTGGGAATGCCTCCCAGATTTCCTGTATGGTCAGGCAATATTCATATTATCCAGTAAACATGCACATTTACCATACAGTTGAATATGCAGATTTTCCAGGTAATGTTTATAGTCACCGCTGAGTTGATTAAAATACAGATTTACTGTATTTTGTACATTGTATAATCAACATCTACCCCCAAGGACCATAACACATATATGCATGTGCAGTACTTACCATATCATCAGTCACCACTCGAAGAGAAACACATGCAAGAACTGGTAAATCTACAGATGTTGTGGGTGTTGACCAGGTGGATACAGGAGGTGAGGACTGAAGTGTGTTTTGTCCAATCACTTATTTCAACTTTGTCACTACTACCAGAAGCTCTGTTAAGATAACCTAAATTATTATAAGACAAGGGTGCAAAAGTCTCTTAACTGCATGTTGACACAAATGGCAAAAATCACAATAGTCTCATGACTAAATCAATCACAAATAACAGCCATTCAGAGGAGCGTGTGGGTGGGCTTTATTTGCAAGTGCCCTGCTGTCTCACACTCACAACTAAATTAATATCTATCTTAACGCTATAGATGCGTCGGGGAAGGCATCCTTTCCCTTTCCTATTCTTTCAGTGGGAAAAGGCCCTGCGGAGACCACGACCTGCCCAAACTTGGGGAGGTAACTTGTGGTTAATACACACAGGGGTTGTCACCCCACCTGTGGACATGGTGCCGTGGTAGATCCTGCCTGACAAGGGAGGAGTTGCTACAGACATGGCGACTGGGGGACAGCGAGGACTGCCCGAGGGAGACGCGGGTCCTGCCGCCGGAGGGTGGCCATACCGCGGAAAATACGTCACAGGGAGATGTCTGAAGTGGGAACTATGCCTGTGGAGCCCAAGCCCAACACGGAGCACTCGATTCGTGGTGGGACTGGCGGTGAATTCCTCCACCGAATCTGCGGCCAGAGGGCTAGGGAGGAAGAGCATCCAGGGAAAGAGAGCTTGCTGGCTCACCTGGAAAGAAGGTGCACTGGATCAGCTTGGTGAAGGGAGCAAGGTGCAAGCGGAACACCCGGTCAGTTGTTCTGTATTACCGAGTTCTACCGGCTCAGACAACTCAACCCTGAGGTTGTAGAACCTAGCAAAGGTGTTGGGTGTTGCCCAGCCCTCCGCTCTGCAGATGTCTGCTAGGGAGGTCCCTTGGGCCCATGCCTACGAGGATGCCACACTTTTCGTATAGTGTGCTCGAACCCGCAACCAAGTGGGTCTTGAAGACGGCCCTCCTGATCGCGCTCGCTTCCATCAAGAGGTTTGGGGACCTGCAAGCATTCTCTGTCTTAGGATGATGTGAGCATCAGCCGGACAGAACTCCAGGCAAGTTTCGTTGACAGAGAACGCTTGCAGAGTCTTCAAGGAGAGCGCTATGAGCTCGACTCACTCAAGTGGCTCGAAGGAGGGTCTCTGTAGGCCTGAGAGGACTAATGAGAGATCCCAGAGGGGAACAGGCTTGGCCGGAAAGGGTTTAACCTTCGGGCACCTCTAAGGAACCTGATAATCAAGTCATGCTAACGTAGGGACTTGCCGTCTACTGCGTCGTGGTGGGCTGCAATAGCAGGTGGAGGGGGACAGCCTCCCCTCCATCCTTTTCTGCTGAGCGAGACCTATTGCAACAGCGCGTCCGCCGTCGTGTTGCAGTCGCCAGGGATTTGAGTGGCGAGCAGCAACCTGAGTCTTGGCTGACTCCAAAGGAGGAGATGGGGGGCGAGTTGTGACATGAGACGGGAGCGTCAAGTAGTACAGCCAACAACTCGAGGCCGTTTATGTGCCAACACAGGCGGGGCCCCGTCCTGGAGACAGTGGCTGCATGCCCATAGCACACGGCACCCCAACCCAGTTGAGAGGCGTCTGTGGTGACCACGACACGTCTGGACACCTGCTGTAGGGGGACTCCTGTCCACAGAAAACAGAGGTCTGTCCAAAGTTTGAAAGTGTGATGGCAGGAAGGGGTGATAAACACACGGTATGTGCAGCTGCAACATGCCCATCTCGGGACTCGAATCTGAAGCCAGTGCTGGAGCGGTCTCATATGCATGAACTCGAGCGGCGCGGCTGAGGATTCCATATGCCCCAGGAGCCTCTGGAACTGTTTGAGAGGAACCACTGTGCCTGGCTTGAAGCGAGCCAGGCACGTAAGCACTGACTGCATGCGCTCTGTCGTGAGGCACGTTAACATTGAGACAGAGTCTAACTCCAAACCGAGAAAGGAGATGCTCTGAACCTGAGAAAGCTTGCTCTTTTCCTCAGTTGACCTGAAGTCCTAAATGGCTGAGGTGCATGAGCACCTGGTCCCTGTTGGGAGGACAGAGGGTTCCAGTCCAACCCCACGCTCACAGCGGCCCGGGAAAGCATGTTGGCTATCTGCGCATCAGACTCTGACTGGGCGGGCTGGCCCGAGGATGATAGTCCGGTCAGGTCTTCAGCGTCAGACGCCTGAACGCTCTCCGATGCAGCGGCGATGTCGTCATCCAGAGCTGGCTCCAGGGATGAGGCAAACTGGCCGTGAAGTGAGCCGCCATCATCCCGAGCATGGATGGAATGAAACGAGCGTGCGGGGCGGGTAGTTCATGGGGCTCATCTTTACAAAGACATGTCCTGAAAAGGACATTCAACGCCCGCTTGTGTATGTTGTTCTTTACCAGAAAACAAACTCATTTAAAGGAAAATAAACTCTGAAGAAAAAATCTGTCTGGCATTAGCTCAGCCGCTCCCTTTATACCTGTATGTCCGGGGCAGGGCATGCAAATTCTGTCTGCCAATTTGAGATTGGCCTTTTCTCAAGTTCAAGTTCAGAGGTACGCAAGGCTCTCAGAAGAGACCCCTTGTGTCACTACAATCGACACAACGTTGAGTGAGTGACAGAAGGGGAACCCTAGTTATATGTCGGCTAACTTTAACTTGGTATTCTGTTTAGAACAGGCTATTATGGCAATTTTCCACTGCACGTTACACCTCAACTCTACTCATTTTACTTTTCTGAGCTTGCTTATCCACTGCTGTATAGTGTTGCCTTAACATGGGAAGGATTATAGGCTGATCGTCATAGTTGCACTGCCTCTACTGCTGTGACATCATCTTAACCACGACACAAACATTACTGACCAAAACAATAACACAACTGCTAGCTGTTAGCTACTAGCTCATTGTGCTGCATAAAGCAGTTGTTGCATGGTGATTTTACAGAAGTGTAACAGTTAAATTGGCCTGGTTGTTTTAGAAGCAAGCTTTCTAATATCTGGTCAACTAAAGAAAGTGAAGCTTTCAAGCAGAGTATAGAGTTAAGGTAACAAAACGTACCATCCTCCATCATGGATCAATCCCGTGGCCAAATCCAGGGCACTCTCCCTCCCATTGCTTGCCAGTTTATTGGCTAGCGTCCATTTGGTCGAACCACATCCAGTTTTACTTGATGGTTCTGTAGTCACCTTTAGTTTATTTTTTTTTTTTACTTTTCCCTACACTGTTGTATCTTTCTGAAAGACTTTTTAATTTCACGTTGTTTCTTTCTTATAATACTGAAGGCATGGCGAAGGGCAGGAGGGATCCTGATTCCCAAAGAGAAGAACTCCTCAACCATCCACCAATTCCAGCAGATCAGCTTACTGAATGTCGAAGGAAAAATTTTCTTCAGTGTTGTGGCACAAAGACTCTCAGCATTCCTGCAAAATAACAAATATGTTGACATATTTGTCTCAGTGCAGAAGGCAGGGATAAGAGGGTTCTCAGGATGCTTGGAACACGCAAATGTCATCTGGCACCAGGTACAAATGGCCAAGAAGGAAAAGAAAGACTTTGATGTGGTTTTTTTTAGATCTTGCCAATGCATTCGGCTCAGTGCCTCATGAGGTGCTGTGGGCAGCCTTCAACTTCTTCCAAGTCCCAGAGGGCATAACACGGCTGGTCAAAGCCTATTTCCAGGACCTCCAGTTCTGCGTTACTACTCAGGCTAGTACAACCGCCTGGCAGCACTTGGAGATAGGCATAATAGTGGGCTGCACCATCTCCCCACTGGCCTTCACCATGGCAATGGAGTTAATAATTCGGGCATCTCGATGGGTGGTTGGAGGGGAACGTCTGAAGAGCGGGCTGCGCCTTCCTCCAATCAGGGCATATATGGATGACATGACGACTAGAACAACGACTAACGCATGCACCAAACGCCTGCTGCACAAACTCCAGGGAAACATCAGATGGGCACGAATGGAGATTAAACCCAGCAAATCCCGCAGTATCTCCATTGTCAAGGGCCAGATCTTAAATGAGAGGTTCCACATCAATGACGAGCCAATACCAACTATCCTGGAGAAGCCCATAAAAAGCCTTGGTCGGTGGTACAACACAGAGCTCAAAGACTCTGAACAGGTGGAACAACTAAAGCAGGATACCATCAGTGGCCTGAAGCAGATCAACAGCACTGCTCTCCCAGGGAAACTGAAGCTCTGGTGCCTCCAGTTTGGACTGCTCCCCCGCCTCATGTGGCCAATTTCCATCTATGAGGTCACCCTAACCCACGGAAATCGGTTGGAGCGATTGGTGAATGTGCAGGTGAGAAAGTGGCTTGGGCTACCCAGATGCCTCAGCAGCATAGGCCTGTACGGCAATGGACCCCTCTCTCTGCCAATCTCTAGCCTGGTGGAGGAGTACAAATGTCAGGTGTAACAGTGGCACAGGCAAAGTCCACTCTGAGACACCGGGACATAGTGGGCCAAGTCCAACAAGGCAGAGGGGGGCTAGGGTTGGGATCAACAACACCCACATGGCAGAAGGCTACTCCAGCTGAACGTTGGCGTCTGGTGGTTGAGGAGGTGCACCACCAAGAGGAAGCGGACAGGTGTGCTAGAGCGGTGTCCCAAGCCAAACAAGGCCGCTGGATGAGGTGGTAAGGTGTGGAGAGGAGGAAGATCACTTGGAGCGAGCTGTGGAACACGGAGTCCAATATGCTGAGCTTTACCATCAGAGCCACATATGATGTCCTGCCCTCTCCAACCAACCTACATCTCTGGTTTGGAGAGAATCCAGCCTGCCTCCAGTGTTCTGCCCCAGCAACCCTGAAACACATCCTGGTGGGCTGCAAGACCAGCCTTACGCAATGCAGATATACCTGGTGCCACAACCAAGTGCTGAAGTGCCTGGCTGCTACACTGGAGAGTAAGAGTGTAACTGTTAACGCCATGCCCCAGGAAGCCCAGACTACCATCCGGCAACCAACATCCTTCATCTGGGAAGGTGAGAAACGGTCGATCAATCGATTGCCTCCAGACTCATGCCCACTGAACGCAGCTCGGGACTGGGAAATGCGGGTAGACTTAAATCAGAGGCTCACCTTCCCCCCCGAAATTGCAGCAACCAACCTGTGCCCAGACCTGGTCCTTTGGTCCAAATCCTGTCAAAGTGTCTACATAGTGGAGCTGACAGTCCCGTGGGAGGAAGCCATTGATGAGGCATTTGAAAGAAAAATGTTGCGATATGCAGTGTTGGCTACCGAAGCAGAGGACCGGGGATGGAAGGTAAACTTGCATCCAGTGGAAGTGGGCAGCAGGGGCTTTGTAGCTAGTTCCACCACAAGGCTACTAAAGGAGGTTGGAATCAGAGGACAAGCTCAGCGGAAGACCATCAAAGACCTTGCAACTGCTGCCGAAAGAAGCAGTCACTGGCTGTGGCTGAAGCGGAAGGAGACTGTATGGGCTGCCAAGTGACCTCATGGAGCCTCCGGTGCGACACACACCCAGGTCTGATCATCCTGTGCTGGGCCAGCCGTGGGTGAGGGTGTATTGTGATAAAAGGCCGAAACACCCAATGAGGCCGGGGTGCACAACTGAGGATGTGTCGTATTGGAGGCACCAGGTGGTCATCCCCCAATCCAACCCCACCCAAGAGGACATCTCCAACAACAGCGATTGCTGATTATCAAGGGATTTTAACATCTAGTCCTAGTAAGCATACTTCACTAATGAGTGGACAGTCTGCACCGAGTTTATTGACCACGGCGTTGATTTGTGCACAGCCATTTCTTTTTTCACAATTCGAAAGTCACGTGAACAAATGATACAGTTATGGCCGTTGCTAACTTTAAATCTAGCGGGTTGATGTCCTGTGTTGGAAATCCAGTGACGCTGGTAGTGACGATTCTCTCTGACCATTTAGTGACCTATAGGATTTTCACGTCACATTTAGTATCGGCTCGGCTCACTTGGAACCTCGACCGAGGTGGTACTAAAAAAAGGTACCAGGGACTATCCACAGTGGAAAACCTCCAAAAAGCAAGCAGAGTCGAGTTGAGTCGAGTTGTACCGTGCAGTGGAAAAGCCCTATTAATTTAGATCTTATTCATCCTGCACTGCCTATTCATTCAGCTGTTTTCTATAAATATGCTTATATTGGCTAATGTTGATTCAGCCAATGTTTGTAATCTTTTTGCTATAATGTAAAATTATCATAATACAAAAACAGCACAGATTAGGCTATTAGAATAATAAATTAAGTATTTCAGATGAATCACATGGACACACAATCTTTATTTATTACTGTTTTATAAGGATTTCTTCTAGTCGGTTACAAAATTTCAGTTTAAACATCAGTGAAATTAGTTGTTGCGCACATCCCTAATTTCCACGCAACTTCCATTTACATATATCGCTTTTAGCAGCATTTTCATTAAATTAAGTAAAGTGAGCCCACACTTTCTAACGTTTTGCACAAACTGTAAATAACACACAGTTGTGCAACGTCAAATGAAATCACCTGACAATGACAGCTTCATCATCATTAGGGGTTGTGTATAGATGGTAATACATTTTACATAAATAATGATAACAGCAACGTTTGTCCAGGAGCTTATTGATATTTCAGTACTGACCAGTCAGAAACCTGTACCAATTTGGGACCAGTTCCCGATACACATCCCTAGAGATGGGAGACATTATATCACAACGAAATGGATAAAATATATTTAATTATTTTCGTTTTGGTTGTACTGTTCCTTCACGACTTTGATGTTGCTTTTTTTTGTCTTGTCTAAACAATGGCAGAGTATTTGTTTAACTTATTTTCTTAAAATTCATATAAGTTCCTCTCATGGCATCTAGTCTCTTTAACATTGTCTTATTTCAGCCTCTTGTTATCTCTTTTAAGTTCATTTATTTGCAGATGCACCTTACTCCAGTTCCTGAGCAGTAGGTCTACTTTGCCATCAGCTCCTTCTTCAGGCCTTCAATCATTTGGTCTGCTACCTCTTTTGTGGTACAGGTTGTCTTTTTACTCTTTTGCTGTCAATTGACAATTTAAAATGTTTCTCAATACCAGGGATGTGCAACAACATTGATTCTAATAAATATTTAGTAGTATTTGGCTGAATTTTGGTTATACAATAACCAATGCAGCATTTACAAAAACAATACGAATTAATTTTTTTTAACCAAAAATATATATCAAATAATCGTATGATTACAATATTAAACAAAATTACTGAGATTAGTATTTCAGTCAATAAATAAATAAATAAATAATACAGCCTATAAATGTACCTCTAAAACTATTTGGCCAAAATAGAAAATAAAAATACAGAGACACACGCCAAGTACTCAAATGGGAACCACAACAGCCATGCCAGCATGCTGATCTGTTTTCAAGTGATGGCTCAAAACCTGAAGTTTTAAAAAGGATTTGATGATGCATCCCATCCATACATTTCAGCTAAACAAAGTTTGCAAATATGTCTTTGTCTGAAATGGTGAAATACTTCCATACACTAACATAATTGCTGGAGTCAAGGCAGGTATTCACACAGCCTCACAGAGTGAATGCATCATTATGGAATAAATCTTTTTACAATCTTTTATCACTTCTGTATTGCAATGCACATTTTTATTTCTGCTAGAATCACAGAGGTGGCATAGAATTCACTCCATACTGTTTTTATCTATGTAATTACCTGTTTTGTTGGCCATTCATCCTCCTCTTCCACATCCTCCGTCTACTTTTTGGCTTTGTGTCTTCACCCTTTATGAATTCCTCCCTCTTCTGGCAGATGTCACTGTAGTTGTCTGTGAAAAGGTTTTGTGTACATTGTGAAAAACTGGGTCCTCCGCTCTCCCTAAAAAACAGATTGTTTTTAATTATTTTTAGTCCGTCAAGCTTGGTGATGAGAACTTATAAAGTTTCTTACCACTGAACATTAAAACATTTGCAGGAAAATAAAGGCTAGACCATCTTTCTTTTTCTGCCTTTGCCTCACTTTATATTTATCCACCCATCTTCATCCTCATGTCTGGGACACTGTGTAAACATTTTTGAATGTGTTTGCTGATCTTCGGTACTCATCCAATCAATTTTACCTACTTCCACAGTCTTGTCCTTGGAACAATATATGGCAAATGCCATTGTGATATTTTTGTCACTGACAATTGTTTTGTTTTGTTGTTGTTGTTGTTGGTATATGTGAACTGATGGCAAACGGTGGGCGTTTGGCGAGAGCAAAGATGCTGCTGAATGAGTCACATGGCAAAATATCGCGAGAGCCGGCGACCAAAAAGCATTTCTGGTTTAGGGAAGCGTTAGAGTACTTAAACTTCCCCTTTGGTCACTCACGATGTAGTGACACTAGTGGTCACTCCTGAGAGCCCCAAAACACCTCACTTTTCTCTTTGAGAAAAGGCCAATGAAACACATTGACGTGAATGTCTTTTTAAAGACGCGTCTTTTTAAAGATGCCTTTCCGTCTTTGTGTGATTCCTGGATGCGGTCGTTATATCTCCACCTCCGACGTGCCTCACGTGTCTGGACCACGATCACTCTGAGGCATTCGCGGATGGTTCGTGTTCTCATTGCGAGGACATGACCATGGCAATGTTGCAGTCGTGGCTTTCTTTCTTCCGGGGAAAGCACTTCAGCCACCTCCCCACTGTGCCTTCTACCCACGGTATGAAGCTGGCCCGGCTGGCGCTGGAGGTGATTTGGGGAGTTCAATGGGCTGGTTCACTGGGTAAATCCCCACGAACCTCCCATTCCCCCAGCACCCTTGTTTGCCCCCATTGAGGTCCAAGATGAGACCAGCTTGGCCAGTTTAACATCTCTTTCGGGGCTCGTGAGCAGGATGAGTTCTCGATTGCTGCATCGGAGAGCGCACTGGACTGGGCTGCTATCTTTGGGTCTTCCTGCCCAGTCTGAGGCTGATGCAGAGCTAACCGCCATGCTTGCCCTTGCCGCCACGAGGGTCGTGTTGGACTGGAACCCTCCATACTCCCCTGAGCCCACGTGGCTAGATGGTTAGTTCCTGGGTTTGGGGTGCCGCTCACAGTCATGTTATACCCTTATGTCCATGGGAGTGGCATACAAATTCAACTCGCCAATTCTCATTGACCTTTTCTCAAACATCTGAGGTGTTTTGGGGCTCTCAAGAGTGACCCCTATTGTCACAACATAGACACAACGTCTCGTTTCATCCATAAGGTAACAAAGGTTACAACAGTTATCAAGAAGATTTGTCATTGATAGCAGGTGCGTGCAACATAAGTAATGGCAAAACGTGCTGTACCATACAAAAAGTACTTGGAGGGCAGCACAGAAAGAGCTCCATGGATAACCATGTACAGATGTAATGCAAAAGGTAAAACCTTTTTAATAAACATTTTGTAATGATAGTAATTGTGAAGCTGTAGCCTGCAAATGTTTGGTATTTACATTTTACTTATTTTCTTTTTAATATTTTTACTTTATAAATGACTAAAACTATCAATCTAATATCAAAGTTATAAGCACTATATAAGCAATTTCCTTGACACACAGAAGATGACATTAGTAATGCTTTCAACAGTGAAGATGAAGTGGAAAGGGAAAAATCCTCCTGTTGTGTGTGGACATTGAAGAAGTACAGAGTTACAATTACAGAGTTGTAGACCAGTTGCCATTGTTATTATGTCTTTCCATCCATCTTATTCCTCCAAGGCAACAAACCTGAAAAAAATATGCTGGGCCAGTTGCCATTAAATTTGGTGAGCGCATTCATGCTCTTCATGAGGATGAGCTGTCAACTATGTTGACCCTATGACCTTTCGGCCAGTGCCACCCTCATGCCAAAATGTCAACCTTGCATGCAAGATATTACATGTAGTTAGTGGATTGCTGTGATATTTGGTTAGTGCATTCATACTCCCTAAATGAAGATTCCACTTTATTGTAGTGACCCTATGACCTTTCCTCTAGTGTCACTATTTTGCCCAAATGACTAACTCCATTCTTCCAATACTTGTGTCTTGTAAGCCCATGTGGGTTGGGCACCAGAAAGGTGCAGGGCACTGAAATACAAATTAAATTAAACTTGCATTCTCCCAACATGCAACAATGCAATTATATTATTTAATTAATTAAATTATTCATTCTGTTTCCATTGGTAACATTTAGAACATGAAAGAAGATGGCAAAATAAATACAGATGTCATGAGTAATGCTTCCAACAGAGAAGAGGAAGATGATGAAGAGGACAATGAAAACTCCTCCACAACTAGCCTGTTGTGTGCTGACATTCAAGAGGTAAATACACAATTATACATACATCACACAGTTCTTACCTTTGGTTATATGGATGCCTATCCTCTTAGTTCATTGATATCCTTTCAAGTCATATTTTTCCCTTGTTAACCTGTAGAACGAGGCAGACCTGTCAGATTCCGAAGGGAACATGCTTGATTCTGCCAGGAGTGAAGATGAAAATGACGTGGACATAGAAGACTTGATGGAGGGCAGTATTATTAGAGAAAATGCATCTGAAATCTCAGTGGTATGTAGTAAATTGTTCAATTACACAGAGTTAGTATAATAGCTCACTAAAGGAGCTCATTATATAAAATTAGTGCTTTTGTAGACAATATAAAATAGCTATAGCCTAACTTTAGCAGTTGTTTCCCTTAGGTCAACAGACACATGAACAACTGGGGAATCCACAGTTTTTGTCCTTAAATGATACTTTATTTTATTGTTGCGTGAGGTGGAGTTGAGGAAGCATGTAATAGTGAGAGGCATTCTAATTTCAGACTATTTCAAAATGACAGTGTCTGTAAACATGGAATTCAGGCAATCCACCAAACTACCAAAATTCTGAATCTGATCTGGAAACAAAATAAAATGTTCTTAAAGGTAACAAACTCATGGGTTAATTTTTGCTGTAACGGTTCAGCAATGTGGCATTACTACTGCACTGTGAGGGCAGTACTTACTTACTTTACTTCTATAATGTGTCCGTACATTCACTTTCACAGCACAGCAAAAAAATCTCAAAGTAACACATTTAGTATATAAATGAACATAATGGACAATAACAGACATAGTAAAATGGATTATGCCAAAATGGCAGCCTTGTGCCAACTTTCTGCAGAGGTAATACCAAAACCACTTTGTGTTTATGTGCTAAATGTGTTATGAGACCTGTTTTGCCACAATATGGAAGTGAATGCAGATATGCAAATAAAGTATTCTGTATTACCAACCAAGGAAAGCACAAAGAAAAAAGAATAAGGATATTGTCACCATTAGGATCTTATCATGCCTGGGCAACTCTATAATCCAAGAATTTACCAAACTTGAACGCATGCACACAGGTATTTACTCTTTTTTTTACAGGTGCATTGATGTTTATGTCCTATCGGTTACGGAATAATTTATCCTGAAAAGCACTTACTCACTTAATGGAAATGTAAAAAATTAAGTTTCTAGTTCTGATCTCATCTTCACATTACCTTTTCTACAAACAAAGGTTCAGAAGGTCATCTAAATTTGAAGTTCACTTTTATTGTGAAAGACTTTTAAAATACCTTGGCATTAGCGCAGACTGATCCTCTCAGTGTGACTCTTGCAACACAGTATTTGACATCAATGCAAACCTAAAGAATGGATTATATTTTCTTGTGTTGCCCCTGTATTCACATATTCAGCATCTTCTGCAAAAACATGGTGTCAGTCTTAATAAAAAAACTAGAACCTGTGGCGCTCTCTCTGACATACAGTCTGGTGAAGAGTATCGAAAGTTATGTGAGAGTGGAGTTCTTTGAAAAGATTATTTAATGCTAATTTGTAATTGTGATGGTGCACCAGTGTTCAAAAGTTCTAAATGCAGCATTTGGCAAATTCAGTGTCAGGTAATTTAACTGAAACCAGAAATGAGGAAAAAGCACATTTTGATGTCATCATTATGGTTTGGGCCAATTAAATCATTCATATTAACGTTACTAACACCATTTGTTAAAAAGCCTCATTATTAGAGACTGAAGGTATTGACTGGCAAGACATACAGGGAAACTGTCATGTTTCTAAAGTGTTTGTGCTGATTTGTAGCTCTGATTTGATGGCTCGTCCAGTGCTTCATAACACAAAGCAATTTAATGGTTTTTGTTATCACAAATGTGGTAAATCCTATACATACGATCAACCTGAATCCCCACTTTGAAATAAGAGAGATAATTTCAGTCTTGCAATGTCAGCTTCAGGTAATGAGCCAGTGTTTGGAGTCAAAGGGCCATCTCCTTTAATGAAGCTTAGTCATTTCCAAATTATAAATGGTTTCAGCACAATGTGTGTCTTGGAGTTTTGACAACTGTCCACATTGTATTTTGATACAGCAAACATTGAAGCCCGCTGGTACATTAGCAAACAGATCGAAGAGGTTGATTTGTGACATGTAAAAATAAAACCTCCTGTTAAGATAACTAGGACACCAAGGTCAATGAGTGAAAGGAAGTTCTGGAAAGCTTCAGAGTGGCAGGCATTTTACCTCTTCTATGCTCTGCCTGTATCGAAAGGCATAATCTCTGCCAGATTTTGGAGTCCTTTGTTCCTATTGGTGTTTAGCATATATACATTACTGCAGGATAAGATCAAGACTATAAGCATCTTGTTATCAGAACTGGCTCTTAAAATTTTTTTCATTGAATTTCAAAGACTGTAAGGGACAGACCACATGACTTTCAACAAACACATGCTCACACATGTCGCATGAAGTTTGAAACACTGGGGGGCCATTATGGGCTACGTCAACCTTTTCATTTGAATCCAATATGGGCACACTTGAAGTATTTCACGGAACACAATATGTCCCTTCACAAATAGCTAGAAAATGTATGTTGTGGAGAGAAATGCCAGAAAAGGCCAAACATAAGTGCAAAAGTCAAGTTGTTTGTTGAAGAATGTCTCAGGTTACTTAACTGTAACCCTTGTTCCCTGAAAAAGCTGAATGAGATGCTGTGCTTGATTCAGTGCTTTGGGAAAAACTTTGGAGTGACCAGCTGTGAATATGTGTGCAACATGTCAATGAAATTGACTAGAACCTTTATAGCCTCTGTTGGTGACATCATTAGAATGCGCCACTACCAGGGCTATAAATAGATGTGCCACAGGTGCATTGTCAGGTATATTTGTCTGAAGAGCAGTCCTGGGACATCCTCAGTGCGGCAATGAAGTGCAGCATCTCATTCCGCTTTTTCAGGGAACAAGGGTTACGGTTAAGTAACCTGAGACGTTCCCTGTCAAAAGCTACACTTAATGCTGCACTTGATTCAGCGCTTTGGGAACAAGAATACCCATACCGCCGTACTGTGGGTGTCTGGACCCCTTGCGGTTGTGAAATTTGTGCTCACAAGTACACGATAAGGTCCCAGACATGAGCTTGTGATGTTGACTCAAGGATGTGAGAGCCTGGACTGGCATGAACATCCAAACTATAAAATATTATGAATGTGTGCAGAGAGGACCAGCCTGCCGCAATACAAACATGCTGCAGAGGGGCACCCTCAGCCAAAGCTTTAGCAGAAGCGACCCCCCTGGTAGAATGAGCCCTGTTGCCTACTGGCGAAGCTCGACAGCATGCCTCATAGGCAAGGGCGATAGCGTCCCTCACCAAACGTGACATTGTCTGTTTTGTGGCGGCCACCCCTTGTTAAAGCCCCATAACAAACAAATAGTTGCCCTGACTTACACCACCAGTAAGAACGGTGGACACAGGCCATAGGCCTGAAAAGTTTATCCTGATCCAGCGTTGTAAACAGCGGAGGACAGAAGGCCACGAGCGACTGGATGTATGGTCAAAAAAGGAACCTTAGGCAGGTAGTCAGGATGAGGATGTAATATTGCTTTCGCCATTCCTGGGGCAAAGTCTAAGCAGGATGGCAAGACAGACAGAGCCTGCAAGTCCCCAATTATTTTCATAGAAGTAATAGCCATAAAAAAAACATATTCTAATGGCTATTATGTCTCTGTGGTAGCAAGCAGCTCAATCGTAATGACTACGTCACCTCGGAACAACAGGGAAAACAACCCAAATAAAAGGCACACAAGTGCGATCCACTTAGAAGAGGCAAGAGGCGTGAGTTTCCATACAAAATAATTTTTATTAAAGCTAAAATAGTTGGCCAACAATCATTTAAAACCAGAAAACAACACAATCAATTATGTCCTTGGTTGAATAGAAAAAAGAACACACAATAATCGTGCAGGGGCTGATGCTTCCTGTATGAGGAGCGGGCTAGTATGACAGCACCAGGTACACAAAAAGACCCTGCCAATCAGAATCACACCCACAAGCTCACTGCAAATTATGACATAGCAATAGTGACACAACTATAAAGTCAACTCATGGTGAAGTAAAACCCCATGGTCCAGTAAGGAATCAGTCTGCTTCAGGAAGCACTCAGCTCCTACAAAAAAAGGAAACAAAAGAGTCACATTAGAAAAAAAATAAATCAACAAATTAAAATGTAATTGAAAAAATAAAAATACATTTTCCAAATAGTCAAACATAACAAAACCAAAAAAAAACACAAATTACAATACACTCACAATGAGCAAAGAAAAATTTATATTAGAAAAACATACACCTTAACTGTTACAAAAGTGTAGAAATCACACCAAACTCAAAACTTGAGTTGCAGGTCATAAGATTGCAAAGTAAATCTAGTATTGGAGCAGGCCGCAGCCTTTTCTCTATAAGTATTCGATTCGGCAAATCGGGGCTTTTAAATGCTCATAAAATGCGCCGGGTAATGTGTTCTTTTCCTTTTATTTTATTTTCTTTCAGGGGGAAAAGAACCCGCGGAGAACACACCCTTCCCCGAAGGGTCTACCGAAGGGAGACCATGCCATGGAAGATAAATCACAGGAGGTTATCGGGGTAACTTACACCTGTGGGCACTTTCCTCCACTGAATTCGAGATCCAGAGGGCTAGGAGGAAGGACATCCAGGGTTCACAGTCCGTGAACTTGCATGGGAGGCCACGCCTCTTTTCTTCTTCCGGGGAAAGCAACTTCTGCTGTGCCCCCAACTGGTCCTTTACCTACGGGTATGAGGCCACCCTGGTTGACACTGAAGGCAATTCGGGGGCTTCAATGGGTACGGTTCCACAGGGTAATCCCCCACGGACCACTCATTCCCTGACATGCTTGTTTGCTCTTGTTCTTGCTGCAGATGCAGCTGGAGAGTAAGCTGCTGGAATGTGCTCTATATCCAACAGCAAATGCTTCGTGAAGCGGTGAATGGAACAGCAGTGGAATTCAGCTCCCTGATACACAACGGCTTGGCTCCAAATAATAAATCTGAATGAACTCTGCATGACAGCTCCCTTTTATATCCGTATTTTCCGTGGGAGTGGCATGCAAATTCCAGTCACCAATTCTTATTGGCCTTTCTCAAAGATCTGATGTGTTTTGAGGCTCTCAAGAGGGACCCCTAGTGTCACTACATCGACACAACGTCGAGTGAGTGACAGATGGTAACACATACCTCCGTAGTCCATAGCAATGAAAGGAAGGGGTGGGCTTTCGACTATGATGCACTCCAGAATGCATAAACAACAGGCTTATATACTGTAGCGGGGAGATTGCTCATTGGCCATGTATTTAATTATCGAGATGTTTTAGACACATCACAAACTACACTGTGTTTGAGCCCTCATGTTTGCTATTATCCTGGTCGAGTATTGTTGATTGTAATGTTGAAAGTCATGTCTTAGTCAAGTCCAGGTATCTCTTTGTCAAGTCAAGTCTTTGTTTTATTCTTGCTTTTGTTCTTTTGTTACTTTGGATTCTTATTAAACTACACTTGGGTTCTCACAACATCATCTTCGTCTTCGCCTGTTCTTGTTTTCAGCCTGCATCCATGTTACAATCTGGAGCAAGTTAGATGCTTAAACCTGAAGAAAAGCATTTTTAATTGAATACAAATGTATTTGTTTAGTACATTTTAAAATAAACATTGTTCCAATGAAGTACAGAGATTACTGATTTCTCCATTGGTGAATGTATCTTTAATGATAACTTCTAAAACTTTAAAGACAGCACCAAGCAGTCAATGAGTTGTTTAATGTCAAAGATCCCGGCACCGGCTGCAGCACCGGGAAGCGTTCTCCGATAAGCGAGCGTCAATCTGTGAAGAGTGTTCCTAACTTCCACAACACACATACTCATGTGCTGACTCATTAACCGTAGCAGGCATGGGCACTGTCTCGTTAACCGTGGCAGGTGTGGGCGCTGGCTCATTAACCATAGCAGGCATGGGATTTGACTCATTAACTGTGGCAGGGGTGGGCGCTGTCTTGTTAACCGAGACAGTCGTGGGCTCAGTGTCATTAACCATTGCAGCCTTGGAGGGAGGAGCTGTGGAAGGCATGGAGCGAGAAGCCCGTGGAAGGCATGGAGCGAGAAGCCGTGGAAGGCTTGGAGCGAGGAGCCGCAGAGTTCCAGGGCCACCTCCATGAAGTCGCACAGCGTCCAGTGAGGATCTGGCTGAGGCATCCGCTCCTTAGAGCACTATTATGACCAGCCCAGAAGAAAACCCACCAGAGCGTGGTCATCATAGTGCACCAAATTTGCAAGATGGAAAAACTCATGCACGTGATCCTCAACTGGACTCTTACGGCCGGTATATCCATTTATTTGTGGGTCAGTCCTTCTGTAATGTTGGGTACTTGGAGTGGAAGATGAACAGAGGAGTAGATACTTTTAATCTTTTAATAATAAATACTGGAGTGGAACAAACGATGAAGCTAAACATCACAAAATAACAAAACACTTAATCAACACAACGTAACACTTCAAGGACTGACAATGGAAGAGCAAAACAGGAGGGCATGTATACAAACAAGGGCAGCTAATGGAATGGACAGGTGAGGATGATAGGGAACAGATGGAAGTGATAAGGGTTGTGAATTCTGGGAAATGTAGTCAGGGGAAAACTTCAAAATAAGAGTCCTTGAAAAACATGAGGGAGACAGATTGTGACAAATGGCATCCTAAATGTGTATGACTTTCCTTCTTCTGCTGAACACAAATGCAATTTTAAGAGTTCTGTTGATCCTTCCCATGCAAGTGAACAGCGACTAGACTTTTGAATCTCCAAAAATCACATAAAGGCAGCATAAATGTAATCCATATGTCTACAGTGGTTAATTCCATATATTCAGAAACAATCTGAAAGGTGTAGGTGAGAAACAGATTAATATTTAAGTAATTTTTTTTTACTAAAAATCTTTACTGTCACTTTCAAATTATTTCACATTCTGAAAGTGAAAGTGAAGACTTATAGTAAAATAGGACTTAACTATTGATCTGTTTCTCACCCACACCTATTATGTCACTTCTGAGATGGCATGAGAGTGAGTAAATTATGAGAAAATGTTCATTTTTGGGTGAAAGTACCCTTTTCAAACAGTCAAACAGTGTCACTAACTTTAAGTTGTGTATAGCCACTTACATCCTCTATAACATTTCATGAATAAATAATTATCACTTGTAAGGTGCATTGCAATACTTATCATAATTAGGGTAAAAACTAACAATTTTTATTTTGCTCTTCATGAGTAACAAGTAACATATTTTGCTCATATGGACACGTGCAATTATAAAAATGACGCTGAAAGCCAAATTCGGTACTATAAACATTCTTAATTTAAATCGCACACTTGTTTCTTCAGCCTCAACTGTTGTGTGCATGAAATCTGAGAAAGCCTGGGTATTATAATAGTCATCATAATTGATAGTTAAATTCCATATTTCATTTTCATCATTACATTGTTGCATTTTTAGACCCCTGCTATTATTAAACATATATATATATATATTTTTTTAAAGAATTCAGGCATTCCATTCCTTCAGAAAATTCACATACTGTGCACAGTATGCACACTGTGAAGTATGTGTAGCATGCTAGTATGCTATTCCGAACACAGCCAGTGTTCTATTGCATTGTATGCACATTATGACCTCTTTTATTGGACTGTAACACATAAATTGGGGTGAATAAGGATATAAAATGGCATAGCTAGTTACAACAACTTGCGGCAGATGTGTCTGAATATGGCTATTGTGCTGCAAAAGGTGAAAGAGGCTGATAATAATTTTCCTTTATTGTCAGGGCGCCTTTATACACACAAGCATCCTGGCACCTGTTTCCCCAGCATGCCCTCTCCAGCACCTTCATTCTCTGGCTCATCCCAAAAGCTTGGAAACGATTTATTTCTCCTCTTGTCCTTGTCAACACTTACACCATTATTCCATGACACACAAAAAACTTGAACAATTGCACGCCACCATTCTAATTTGCATCTAATTTCATTCCACGTCTGCAATTATAATGATGCATTATGTTCTTTTCATAATTGAATTTTGATGAAAATAAAGAGAAAGGCTGGAAAATAGGGATACAATAAGTGTAAGTGCCAAATTTTGTTGACAGTGTAAGAAGTGATTATAGTGGAACGAGAAGGCTTGGACTGATGCCTTACCACTTCACAATGTCTGTGGTGGACTAGACAGAAGTGTCTATTACCTACCTCGGAAAACACCTGCTGTCTGAGAAAGTACCATTTATCTGCACTGTGCATATACCTGGAGGTCGAATGTCTCACATTAGTGGTTTACACAAGTGCTGTCTCACTAGTTTGAATTGGTTGGACTTAACTGACAATGTCAATGATAATGTAGGATTATAAATTGCACACTACCAGTGAAATGTTGGACACAGGTGAATTAATTTATGCCTCTTGTAAACCTAAAGGTAAAGTTTTTCAAAACTCTAAATATACAGGATTTGGCTTTGTCTTCATAATGATGTGTTCTCCACAGTTAGTACTATCATTCATACTATCATTTATTCTGTGTATTTGATATTGCACATCAGTTTCCACACGTATATTTCCTTACATGTGATTTCTCTGGCTGAGAGAAAGTACTTTTCAACGTACTTTCGCTCTCTCTTGCCCAACTAGCATTTTCTATGTCTATGTTTCAGGCCTAACTATATGCAATGTTGTTTTTGTATATGATGACCTTGGATTTGGTTCAGAGACCACTGTGTCTTTGAATTTCCAAAAGGATAGATAACATTCTGCAAATGCACATTTGGAAGATTAAAACCCTTGAGACAGTCTATGAAGGACTAAATGTTTGAAAACATCTTTGATCGATCCAGTATCATTCTATAGTGAATTTTGTTAACCTTGTCTTTTGGAAACAATAGCACAAATATATTTAAAATGAATTGAACTGCATGCAGCAATAATGTGTTGCATGTGTGTGTGGTGGTTGTGTGTGTGTATGTCTTTATAAAGATGATTTTTAAGAAAAGGGCCCATTATATTTTTAGGTTATCGATTAGTTGTCAGGATTGTCACCGATTACGCATAGCACATGTTTTCAATACTGCATTTTGATATGAATCTTTTAATCAATGGTTATTGAATGCCATACATGAAACAGACCAAAGCCAAAGGGTTTTCAATGCATTTTCAGAAGCGATGGTCTTCAAAATAACTGGACAAACTGTGGACAATCACTAAAGTGCTAATGCAGCCAAGACATGTTTTTCTCGTCGGAAACTGATCAAACGAGGCCTTCACACATAACAAGACCGGTCTAAAAAAGTCGCCATTAAATGGCAAATGGATGCAAAAAGCATACATAAATACATATGACATGTCTTTTTAGACTCTAGAGCAGATAACATTCCCTTTATGAATAACACACCGATTCTCTTTGATGAAGTACACTTTAAGCTATTCAGTTTGCTTTAGTTTAATGGCTAAGAAAAACTTTAGAGAATATTTGTACAAGAAAATAAATGTTTTAATGTATCACATTTACCCTAAAACTTTGATTTCTGAATCACATTCTTTATAAAAGTATTATAAGTAAAAACAAAAACAAGAAAAAAAAGACATGAAACGACAAACAAACATGAAGTCTCAAGAGTCAGTTACGCTATTCAGACTTGTTGGAACCAGTGTGGTTGTGTGTCTGTACACACTTTGTTAACTTGCAATAGCCTTTTCCTACATTACAGGATTTTTCCATATGTTTTAATCACTATAAATATTTCAAAGACAAGAAATTGAGTTATTCTCTAAAGATGCTGCTTAAAAGCAATGGAGCTCAATATTTTGAATCACTTTTGAATCCTTTTAAATCGCTTTGTTCCCATGTCTAATGTTTCATGCATGTGTAATAATGTGTGTCATTAAAATACATAATAACAGAGCATAACAGCAGAATAATAAAATCTATGAAAATTATATAATCTAATAAAGAGGTCAGTTCTGACAGAACTGTGAAAAGTTTTTAAAATATTGTGAAAAAAGAACAGCCTTTAATAAAAGTGTAGCAATTATTATATTCTACAAACCATAATTATCAGCACTCTTTTTTTAATTAATACACAAATAAGCACTTTTCAATGTACTTAATTTTCAAAAATCAACACAATGCAAAAGTACTACAGTACAACAAATAGCCAACGCGCGGTGAGGTTGAACATTAATATTTTGAATATTAAATTAATTACATTCATTTTATGGGTTCAATACAAGTTTAGCTAAATCAGCAGCATTTGTATGGATAATTTTGATTACTACAAAAATGTATTTTGACTTGCCCCTCTTCTTTAAAAAAAGCTAAAATCTGGGATACAGAGAGCCACTTTCAAAATTTTCTGTGTAACGTTTTTTACACATTTCTACACATTTTTACAACTTCGTTGCATTATCTATTGTCAACAAACTCTAAACCCCTAAAATTACTGAAAAAACTTCACAGCTCAAATAATATATTAGTTTTCTTTTTAACAAAATAATTAATGTGTGCTTTTATTAAATTATAAGCTTCACTTAAATCACATAAATTATTTCTGCTTTCAGCCCTCAAAAATTGGCCCCATTCACTTCCATTGTAAGTGTCTCATTGTAACATCGATTTTTCGAAATACATTTTTGTGGTAATCAACATTATGCCACAAATGCTGTCGATTGAACTTAACTTGTATTGAATCTGGAATATTCCTTTAATTTTGTGCATCATTTCCAATCAAGCTTTAATTTTGTCTAATAAAAAATGTGTCTAGTTTGAGTCTGCCTTTTTTATTTTAAAATGTTTTAAAGGACATTTCCACCACAGAATGAATGATAATTCCAGATCTTGTGGAAATTACATATCTTAATAAAAAAAGAAAGAAAGAAAAATAGACAGAAATTACAGACTTCTTATTTGATACATCTATGTCAACTGTTCAACATTGTTAGTTGACAAATTATATAAAATAGTGAGAGTGTGAAGAGTGTGTTTCAAGGGAGTTCATTTTCTTAAAGTCCTCAAGGAATAAAGTACCCATTGTTGAGGGTACCCAAGGTTTTTTGTACTGCAAGTACAACCGAAACAATAATGTTCAATATGTGTTCTTGCTAGATGCCCATTGAAATCCTGTATATAAGACCTCCCACTACTATGATCCTCTGATGAATTATTAAATGTGCTATCTTATGGCACACTGCACACATGAAATGACAGTGAGGTTTATAAAATGAGTCGCTGTGTTTAAATAAGAGGAATGGAGGGAAAGTCACACATTAGTGCGCACATTGCCTCAGTTCCCCTTTGAGATCGCTCTGACGGTAAGACTTTAAAAATGTATGCAATTTTACATTTTCTCATGGCATAAAACCAATCACCCATAAGTAATTTACCACTCTAGCCAGAGACACAAAGAGAAAAATTGTCATGTCAAAACATTAACACAGACAAGCTCAGGGGTTAGCATGAAGATGCGGATTAAGCGAATATATTATGATCTCATGTGTCAAATAAAAATGTAAAATACCACCAGGAGCGAAACAGTGGGATTACGGCTACATATAAGCATAATTTTCCTGTTGCCTCCCTTCACTCCCACCCTGGAGCCATCTGTCCTCGCTCCCATCCTTGAGCCGCCTGTCCAGTTCCCTGTGGCCGTCGATGAGCCTGTTCAGTTCCCTGTGGATGTTGACAAATCTGTCCATCAACCATCAACAATCTTGTTCAGTTCCCTGTGTCTGTCCAGTTCCCTGAGGCAGTTAATGAGTCTGTCCAGTTCCCTGGAACTGTCAGTAAGCCTGTCCAGTTCCCTGTGGCTGTCAACAAGTCTATCCAGTTCCCTGAGACTGTCGATAAGCCTATCCAGTTCCCTGTTGTTATTGAGCCTGTCCAGCTCCCTGAGGCTGTCGATGAGCTTGTCCAGTTCCCTGAAGTTATATAGCCCGTCCAGTTCCCTGAGGCTGTTGACAAGTCCGTCCAGTTCCCTGAGGCTATCAACTATCCTTTCCAGTCTATAACTGCAGGCCAGCCCTTTGTTCAGTCCAGTGGCCAGCACCCATCAGACACCAGCTACCAGTCTGTTAATTATCTCAGTAACAAGCACCTATCAGACACCAGCAACCAGTCTGTAACTCAGCCCTCTGAGTTTCCAGCTGCCTTGCTCCCTAGTGCCTTGCTCCCTAGTGCCTTGATCCCTAGTGCCTTGCTCCCCAGTGCTATTTTTCCCATTGCCATGCTTACTGACTCACTTTGTACTTCACCCTCTAATGCCTCTCTCCTTGAGTTCCATTTTTCCTTGTTGCTTGAGTTCCCAGTTGCCTTGTCCCCTATTGCCTTGCTCTCTGATTCCCCAGCTGGTCTGAACTCTAAGCCCACTGAATCCCAAGATGCCATAATCTCTGAGTTCTTGTCTCCTGTAGCTCCAGCTCCTGAGCCCCCTGAGCCTCCGGCTCCTGCAGCTCCACCCTCTGAGCCTCTGCCTGCTGCGGCTCCGCCCTCTAAGCCTCTGCCTCTTGCGACTCCGGCCTCCTGTGGCTTCTCCTACTGAGCCTCCGCCTCCTGCAGCTCTACCCCCTGAGACTCCATTACCTGAGCCTCAGCCTCCTGTGACTCCACCCACTGAGCCTCCGCCTCCTGTGGCTCCGCCCCCTGACCTTCCGCATCCTGCTCCTCCAATTAACTAGTTTTGTTTTTTAAAGCTTCATGTGCCTCTCCTTGGATAGGGGGGGCTCTGCAATATATTTGGGACATTTTACCTAGCAGCCACTAGTGCTCGCTAGGAGGTTTGATATTTTTTGTTTAAAGTTTGTTTTTTGTTGTGGCACTGTTCTGTGCATTCCCTTTGATTCATCTCAGCTCTGTCTTGTTACTCTTTTTTAGTTCTTGGGTATATAATGCCCTCATCTTTTCCCTAGCTTGGCTGGTTCTTGTTCATTATATCCAGTCTGAAATGTAGCTTTGTGTTCAAGTTTTGCGCTTTCTCTAATGTTTTGTATTTCTCAGAATTTTGGAGAATTGCAGAATTGCAATTGGATACTGCCTTGTCCAGTCTGCCATCATTACAATATGAGAAAATAAGGATTATAAATATCCAAATCAATTGCCCTTGGGAGCCGTTTAAAAAGCATCTGCTTTTTTGAAAGCAACTAAACTCTTGAAATAAATCAGAAGTTATTTAAAAAAAGATAAAAGTAATAACTTTAGATATTTTAAAGAAGCAAATTCCACAAGCACAATTGAGCTGTGATTGAATGCTGTTTGGCTTGTGCAATTTTAATTAGCCTACATAGTGCTAATCATTTTGCACGTAGTTGCAGGTGGGCACTGGGCAGACTGTGCACACAGGTGGGCTCTAAGCATTTGAAAACATAACTGATTTACCCAAAGCCACTCTGACTCAGAAAAGATCTGGGTGCTAAACAGAATCAATAGCAATAGGACCTCTCATTTAATATTTTGTACATCAAGGAGGCTTAAAAATCATACAGCAAAAACGGACACTTGTTGTGCTACTGAGGGTTAGAAGTTTGCTCTTACTGCACCAAAAACTGACCAAATGTATACCTGGATTTATGAAACTGGTCTTTAATGTTGATTGGTCAGCTAACCCCAAAATAATACAAATCAATGAATACAAATATAACATTATATTTTCCATAAAGTAAATGAAACCTGCATTAGGACAAATACTATTATTTTTATTATTAATTTTTTACATTATTTTCAAGACAATTTTACCCCCAAATTCTCAGCACCGTAACAAGTCCAGATGTTTACTTTTACCATTCCTATCATTGTTTTCAATGGGAATTGTCATTACCATTATATTTTTACTGTATATATATATATATATATATTGTGGTGAGCAGGGTGGGACATAGTGGCGTCTGGGCAGAGTGAGGCCGGGAAGATAAGTGGTGGATGAGATCCACCTGTGTGCCACATCAGTCTCGTATTCCAGTGAGGGGCAGCAGGAGTATTTAAGGAGAGAAGACAGTGGCAGAAAGGAAGAGAGAGATGCTTGAAGTTGTGTGTGTGTGTGTGTGTGTGTGTGTGTGTGTGTGTGTGTGTGTGTGTGTGTGTGTGTGTGTGTGTATGTATGTGTATGTGTGTGTGTGTGTGTGTGTGTGTGTGTACAATGTGACTGCAGGGAAGCTGTGTGCTTTTGTCTTTGAAGTTGTATAATACATCTTTACGTGTTTGTCAAGCCAGGCCCAGCTTACTCCTTCCCATGCATTCCTTGAATCATTACACTGGTGCCAAAACCAAGGAAGGAGGAAGGACGAGCTGTCGTGAAGTCCTCAGCGCTGTTGTCCATCAGGAAGCCGCTGCCATCCGCCAGAAGAAGGAGGAGACATTGCCTTCCGCCAGGTGACAGAGAAGTCACTGCCATCCATCAGGAGCCAAAGGAACTGCTACCATCCACCAGGAATTGGAGGAGCAGTTGCAGTCCACCAGGGCATGGAGGAGTCGCTGCCTTCTGCCGGGAGGCGGAGGAACTGCTGCTGTCCGCCAGGGGCTGGAGGAGCAGCTGAGGACCAAGCAATAGCGTGTCCAGGGCTGACGATCCCATCTCTCTCTTCTCTTCTCGCGGCAGATGGGGAGAGAGAGAAGCATAAAGCTGTGTGTGTGTGTGTGTGTGTGTGTGTGTGCAATGTGACTGCGGGGAAGCAGTGTGTTTGCTTTTGTCTTTTAAGTTGTATAATATATGTTTAAATGTTTTTCAAGCTGGTCCAAGCTTCCTCCTTCACATGCATTCATTACATTATACAACTTAAAAGACAAAATTAAACACACTGCTTCCCCGCCGGCCCCGGACATGCTATATCCTGGTCCTCAGCCACTCTTCTGCCCCCTGGTGGATGACAGCCGTTCCTCCTGCCCCTGGCGGACGTAAGGGGTTCCACTGCCTCCTGGCAGATGGCAGCAACTCCTCTGGCCCCTGGCGGATGGCAGTGGCACATCCGCTTCCCGGTGGATGGCAGCGGCAAAGACTCCATGACAGCAGATCCTATATATATATACAGTATATATACACTCACCTAAAGGATTAGTAGGAACACCATACTAATACTGTATTTGACCTCCTTTCGCCTTCAGAACTTCCTTAATTCTACGTGGCATTGATTCAGCAAGGTGCTGAAAGCATTCTTTAGAAATGTTGGCCCATATTGATAGGATAGCATCTTGCTGTTGATGGAGATTTGTGGGATGCACATCCATGCACGAAGCTCCCGTTCCACCACATCCCAAAGATGCTCTATTGGGTTGAGATCTGGTGGCTGTGGGGGCCATTTTAGTACAGTGAGCTCATTGTCATGTTCAAGAAACCAATTTGAAATGATTCGAGCTTTGTGACATGGTGCATTATCCTGCTGGAAGTAGCCATCAGAGGATGGGTACATGGTGGCCATAAAGGGATGGACATGGTCAGAAACAATGCTCAGGTAGGACGTGGCATTTAAACGATGCCCAATTGGCACCAAGAAAACATCCCCCACACCATTACACCACCACCACCAGCCTGCACAGTGGTAACAAGGCATGATGGATCCATGTTCTCATACTCTACCATCTGAATGTCTCAACAGAAATCGAGACTCATCAGACCAGGCAACATTTTTCCAGTCTTCAACTGTCCAATTTTGGTGAGCTCTTGCAAATTGTAGCCTCTATTTCCTATTTGTAGTAGAGATGAGTGGTACCCGGTGGGGTCTTCTGCTGTTGTAGCCCATCCACCTCAAGGTTGTGCGTGTTGTGGCTTCACAAATGCTTTGCTGCATACCTCGGTTGTAACAAGTGGTTATTTCAGGCAAAGTTGCTCTTCTATCAGCTTGAATCAGTCGGCCCATTCTCCTCTGACCTCTAGCATCAACAAGGCATTTTCGCCCACAGGACTGCTGCATACTGGAGGTTTTTCCCTTTTCACACCATTCTTTGTAAACCCTATAAATGGTTGTGCGTGAAAATCCCAGTAACTGAGCATATTGTGAAATATTCAGACCGGCCTGTCTGGCACCAACAACCATGCCACGCTCAAAAAAGCTTAAATCACCTTTCTTTCCCATTCTGACATTCAGTTTGGAGTTCAGGAGATTGTCTTGACCAGGACCACACCCCTAAATGCATTGAAGCAACTGCCATGTGATTGGTTGATTAGATAATTGCATTAATGAGACATTGAACAGGTGTTCCTAATAATCCTTTAGGTGAGTGTATATATATACTGTATATACTCACACACTCACCGTCCAATTTATTAGATAGTCCTGTACATCTACTCATTCATGCGATTATCTAATCAGCCAATTGTGTGGCAGCAATGTAAGTAAAAAATCATCAAAAATGGTTCAGGAACTTCAGTTAATGTTCACATCAACCATCAGAATGGGGAAAATTATCTCAGTGGCATGATTGTTGGTGCCAGATGGGCTGGTTTGAGTATTTCTGTAACTACAGTCTCTAGAGTGTATAGAGAATGGTGCGAAAAACAAAAAACAACCAATGAGTGGCAGTTCTGTGGACGAAAATGTCTTGTTTATGACAGAGGTCAACAGAGAATGGCTAGACTAGTTCGAGCAGACAGAAAGGCTACGGTAACTCAAATAACCCATAAATCCAAAAATGAAATACGAAAATGAAATACAGTAGAACTTACTTAATACATTTTGTCATGCTGGGGCATGGTCATGTGTCTGTCTGCGGGAGAGGTAAAGTGGTAATGCTCGTCAATTCATTGGTAATTACTCTAACACCTGTCTCTCATTATAGTGATGGTGGCGAGAGACCTGTTAAGACATGCCTGAGCATCAGAGTGGGAGAGAGAGTGGCAGAAGGAAGTGGTGTCTGAGTGCCTTGCAATGCCAGATTAAGAGACTGCATTTGTATAGATCCTTTGGGATACTGGAAAGCCCATGATTTCAGTCAGGTACTGAGAGCCTTTTTGTTTACCTTTGTGTGTGGAAGAGAAAATAAATACTCACCTCAACTGTTCACTGTCTCCTGACTCCCCCATTGCTCACAAACTCAAGTCTATCACATTAATGCTTAAACATTCACAGTATTTTATGCATTTAAGTACTTGAGTAAATCACTCAAAGCATTTTATACATTTAGTACATACTAAATATCACTCAAAGTATTGTATGCATTTAACATATGCTAAATATCACTCAAAGCTGTATGCATTTAACACATGCAAAATTACTCAAAGCATTGTATGCATTGTATAACAGTTTAAAACAATACTTAACTGCAGAACACCCTGGGCTATAAACCATTAAATGAGATATGATTAATACTAAATGTACATACCCAGTCCTTACATGTGTGCAAAACGTGGTCAAACTCCATATGTGCAATCCATATGCATCCTTCAAAAATAACCCATAACAAACACTCAATTTTAACATACTCTTCTGAACACATGATAAATGCAATTTGTAAGCATTTGCTTAATTTAATATTTACCAAAGAATTATTAACCAATGAACAAAATTGGGTGCTCTCTTGCATAATACACGTTCCCATGTTTCTAACCAGCACAAATGCACAACACAAGAGAGTTGCAGAAAACAGGTATCCAAAACTCCAGTTCTTAAAGGGGCCACATCTTTGTTAAATTTAATAAAATATCTCCACTTGGCTACAATCGTAAATCTAAATAAAGAAAAACTGAGCATGAAAAAAAATGACCAATGTCAGGAGACCTTTTCTTTGCACTGAAAAAGTCAACAATGTTGTAAATATTTTCTGATATTTAATTTATTAAACTTCAGCTTTAACTTTAGGTCAACACACATTTTTGAACAGAAAATTACTAGCACTTTAACAAAAATATGAGCTTCACATTTCTGCTTTTAAACGCTTGCCATATACGTTCCACTCTCAAATCTTATTTGTGGTCATGTTCTTTAAAGGTCACAGTGTAATCAATGACATGACACAGGAAAACCAATGCCGTCTGCCATCAAACCAGGTATGATGCATAAAAGGTATAATTTTTGCACAAGACACAAAAACAAAGAGAATGACTTTGTAAATAATGGCCTAAATATCATATGGCTTCAGAAAACTTGTAATATAGTGCATTAGTTATAAACTCAGCAAAAAAAGAAATGTCCTCTCACTTTCAACTGCTTTTATTTTCAGCAAACTTAACATGTGTACATATTTGTATGAAAATAAAAAGATTCAACAACTAAGACAATAAACTGAACAAGTTTCACAGACATGTGACTAACAGAAATGGAATAACGTGTCCCTGAACAAAGGTGGGGTCAAAATCTAAAGTAACAGTCAGTATCTGGTGTGGCCACCAGCTGCATTAAGTACTCCTGTACAGCTCTTCCTCATGAACTGCAACAGATTTGCCAGTTCTTGCTGTGAGATATTACCCCACTTTTCCACCAAGGCACTTACAATTTCCCGGACATTTCTGGGGGGAATGGCCCTGGCCCTCACCCTCCAATACAACAGGTCCCAGACGTGCTCAATGGGATTGAGATCCGGGCTCTTCACTGGCCATGGCAGAACACTGACATTCCTGTCTTGCAGGAAATCATGCACAGAACGAGCAGTATGGCTGGTGGCATTGTCATGCTGAAGGGTCATATCAGGATGAGAATGCAGGAAGGGTACCACATGAGGGAGGAGGATGTTGTCCATTTTAATGCACAGCATGTCCCTGCAATGACAACAAGCTCAGTCTGATGATGCTGTGACATACCGCCCTTGACCATGACAGACCCTCCACCTCCAAATCCAGAGTACAGGCCTCAGTGTAATGCTCATTCCTTTGGCGATAAACGTGAATCCGACCGTCACCCCTGGTGAGACAAAACCACAAATCGTTAGTGAATAGCACGTTTTGCTAGTCCTGTCTGGTCCAGCGAAGGTGTGTTTGTGCCCATAGGTGACATTGTTGCCGGTGATGTCTGGTAAGGACCTGCCTTACAACAGGCCTACACACCCTCAGTCCAGCCTCTCTCAGCCCATTACCAGCCCATTATGGGCAGTCTGAGCACTGATGGAGGGATTGTGCATTCCTGTTTAACTTGTATGTTGTGCATATGTTGTTGATATTCTGTACATGTCCCACAGGTGTGATATTCGGATGTACCTTCAGCTGTCCTTCTGTCTCCCTGTAGCCCTGTCTTAGGCATCTCATAGTACGGACATTGCAATTTATTGCCCTGGCCACATTTGCAGTCCTCATGCCTCCATATAGCATGCCTAAGGCACATTATAAAGTTTTTCTAACGGTGACCTTAATTGCCTACCATCTGTAAGCTGTTGGTGTCTTAACGACCATTCCACAGCCGGTGCATGTTCATTAATTGTTTATGGTTCATTGAACACGCATTGAACACCTTTTACAATAAAGATCTGTAAAGTTATTTGGATTTTTACAAAATGATCTTTCAAATACAATGTCCTGAAAAAGGGACCTTTCTTTTTTGCTGAGTTTATAAATGCATTTTGGATTAGTATGGCATTTTCACAACACACATAATTTCAAAGCATCTTTACAGAAAATTGTCTTCTAATGTTTTAAAGTGCTCATTGTGCAGTTTAAATTAATGTTGTGATTGAAAATTATGCCTTGAAAATGATTGTCTCTTGGCCCACAGTGAGCAAGAGGTTTATGGTGCATTTTAGTCTTTTTTTGGAGATTGCCATTTAAATCAGCGTTCACTTTTATTGTACTGAAAACGGAAGCTCATCTTTTCTGATGAAGAATGCAATTTTGTGTATCATGGAAGAAAACAGAGTATACTATATTATGTATACATAATATACATAATATAGGGTCAGAACAACATGAGGGCAAATTATGACACAAATTATCCCTTTAAAGTTTAAAAAAACACTTTTTTCTTTTTTTGGTTTCAGCCTAAGCAGAGTCAGTTTGGTTTCTTGGCTTAATGTACTGTTCTGTTCTCTATGAAGGTCGGTAATCACAAAACTGAGAGTCATATTGATCAGACAGTCATGTGGTAGTGATGGTGAAGGAAATCAATCACTGTTGTATGTCTGTTGCAGGGAACAAAGTCAGACTCGATCAAATATTTTTCAATAACACTGGACTCAATCCATAATATTGCAAGAAATACAAAATACCTTGAAAAGATGGAACAAATTACTCATATATCTAATTGGCTGTATATCAACTATAAATATGAATATACTCCCAAAAATCAATTACCTTTTTTTCAATGATCTCCTCTCTAAAGAAGAATGTTATTGGAAGAATAAAAAACCCAGAGTAAAATTACTCACTCTCCAAAAGCACAAACAATTTGGAGGATTTGGACCCCCATATTTCTATATATACTTTCTCTCTCAACAGCTAATTTATACCTATCACTGGATTCATACCTCAATCCTCCCCTGGCTAGATAGAGAAAATGATCTTGTTCAACATTTAGATATAAAGCATCTTCCATTAATATACAAATCTATAAAAATTCTGCCTAGTTATAAAAACAATAGTACCATTAATACCACCTTGAATGCTTGGTGAAAGACACACAACACAACATTACAATTTGGAACCATCAAACCACACACCAATATGAAACACTGATCATGATCTATAACTCTGCAAAAAATGTAATGACATCTACTCTAATATTATTCTATTTGTTTCCATGTCTCAACCTCGGGACTGCTATCCTGAGGTCACCAGAAAGCCGCAAAGAACCAGTCGGATCCAGCTCTGTTCCTGCTTGGTATCAGACTCCACTGCATACGTGTCTCTGAGTGAGGATAACAAAATGTAGCCGTGTCCAAATGTAGCCGTGTAGTTTTGTGTCCTTGCCACAGTCGCATTTGGCTTGCTCACTGGGTTTCTAAATATAATTATTATGTAATTATTTTATACACATTTCATAATTGTATTTAATCAAACAACACAATGATGACTCAAAGATTTTATAGATATTACAGTTTATTTTCTGATAATGCATGAATTTCTGTAAAGCTGCTTTGAAACGATGTGTGTTGTGAAAGGCGTTATCCAAATAAAAATGACTTGACTTAACCAATATGGCACAATCCAATTTTTTTAATCAACAATAAAACCAATAATTTCACAACATGGACTCAGGGAGGTGTAACCATCCTGGGCCATTTATACAATGATGGCTTGTTCGTGATCTTTGATCTTATTTAGTCAAAACACAGAATTGTTGACATTTTTGCACATTTATTAAAAAAGAAAAACTGAAATATCACATGGTCCATTTAGACTGTGGCATGAATGTTGGTGCCATACGGGCTGGTTTGAGCATTTCTGTAACTGCATATCTCCTGGGATTTTCAAGCACAACAGTCTCTAAAGTCTCTAAAAAAAATTTAAAAAACATACAGACTGGTCCAAGCTGACAGGAAGGTGACAGTCTCCCAAATAACCATACGTTACAACAGTTCTATTCAGAAAAGCATTTCTGAACATACAACATATCAAACACTGAGGTGGATGGTCTACAGCAGCAGAAGTGAATTATATTTCAAAAGATCAAGGACAATTTAATTCCTCTCAATATGACCTCTTTAAACAGTTTTTGTAGTCTATATTGTCTGTTGTTGAAGCCTTAATAACACACCTGGCCACAGCGCAATGACTTTAGTGCAGATTGTAGACAGAGAGAGTGAAAAACTCAATTAGCGCTCTGCGTACCTGAGGGAGAAGGCCGGCGGACAGACGCAGTCCCCGCTGAAGAGAAACATGTGTTTGCCCGCAGTCCTGAGCGTCTGTTTACCTCCACGCACACATGCACGGCCACAGAAGTTGCAGAATTTAACAAGATCAGATGCTTTTCTTTCTCTCGTCCCCAGCTAAACTCCCCAAATTCAATCTGGGCATAATTACATTTGACCCAGATGAGTGTACACTTGATATTATGGCAGTGAATAATGCCAGGCTATTTGGCTGCATTCGGAAAGCCTTGGATGTGTCTTACAGCAAGTTTCTGAAAGAGGAGGAAATGAGCCATGTTGTGTGTGTGTGGGTACCAGTTTATAATGCATAGAACCCGAGACACCAAGACAGGTGTTGTTGTCCTATATATGGTCGCACATTTCTATAACAACATCAACAGCCCATCTGGCTGCCTCATATGGGAATGTGTTACACCATATCTGACTCTGATGCTTTGTTAAAAAACCCACTGAGAATCTTATGTAGGCAGCATTTTTGGTGCGTACATGAGTCGGTTTGCCACTTAAATATGGGATTTTTTGCCATCCAACAGAGTAATTTCGCCCAAAATAAAGCATGTCCAATACAGGACAACCCGTGCAAAATAATCTAGTGCAAACATGCTGCTGATTTGCACTCATTTCACATGCAAATAAGCTTTGCGGCAAACTCTTCATTGTCACCAAAGGTTTGCTGCAGGTTCACCACTATCTACAAAGCTGCAAACCTCTGGCAAACATTTGATGTGAATTGCAAGCTCATTTGCATGTGAAATAATGAGTGGCAAATTTGCGGAAAGTTTAAAGATATGTCATGTGAAAACCAATGCTGTTTGCAATCAAATTAGGTGTAATGCGTCAACTTTTTGAGTGGCAGCTATAGTTTCAACTTATGTAAATAAAATTAATGTCAGTCACACTAAAAGATTCTACAGTATATCGGCTTAGAATGCTGCATTTGGACAGGATGCAAAAACCATAGCAATATAGTAGAAGAGACAGACCACTAAAGGAGGCCTAGCCTTTCACCTAAAAAATCCCATCACCTTTTTTTAATAGAGGCATCTTCCGTTTGCTTATTCTAAAAAATATGTACATGTTGATGAGGTCCAGCCTGAAAAAAATACAGTTTTGTAATGTGATTTGAGCTGAAATAGCAACATCTATGATACCAGTGATGTCAGATTTTATAGCTGTTTTGAAAAATTAAATAGAAACATAATTTTGACAAACAGGTTTGGAAATGTCTGCCCTCCCCCATTTCAAGTATTAGCTATAGGCCTCCTTATATGCCATGGGTGTTACCAAGATGGCCGCCGAATGAACTGACTTGCTCTTAAAAGACTTTGATGCTACTAACTAGTCTTTGGATCAGAGCCAGCACATGTGACCATACATCCGCCATAGAGTGTGAATATTTGCGACATTTATATGTGAGAGAACATCTGACTGTGTGACTAAACATTGCGTGTGCTTCCTGCCAGGCCTTTGGCCCTTTGTGGAACAATAATCCCATTACCAACGCAAGGGACATTCACTATGGCACAATAGAACCCAAAATGTGCCTCTGGAGATGTGAAAACATAGAGGCAGAGATGAGTAAGTCACACAAACAGGCGTAATGCTACAAATTACATACACAAAACACCACGTACGTAAACATACAGCCAACAGCCAAATTATATGCACTGGTGCACCACAAATAAACTCAAGCTGTGTCTGAAATCGCTTTGTATTCCCTATATAGTACACTATATGGGGTATCACCCATTTTGCAGTGTTGTATAAAGTTTTCATGAATTGTAAATGTCATCCAATGTTTCTGGAAATAAAATATGTATGATAACTTGTGAAACGTGTTTTTGTTATTAAAAACTTTTCTGACAGCAGTTCTGAATTTCTTTCAATTTAATTCCACTTGAATTGTACTTTAATTTATTAAAAGACATGTTCCGGGTTCAATACAAGTTAAGCTCAATCGATAGCATTTGTGGCATATTATTGATTACAAAACAAAAATAATTTTGAGTTTTGACTCCTTTTCTTTAAAAAAGGCAGAAATCGAGGTTACAGTGAGGCACTTACAATGGAAGTGAATAGGGATAATGAAAGAGAATGTGGACAATTGTTGGAGGGTTTAAAGACAGAAATGTGAAGCTTATAATTTTATAAAAGCACCTGCCTTAATTCTCAGTTTAAAACTTGTGTATTATTTGGGCTGTAAAGTTGTTTAAATAGTCATTTTTACAGTCATATTAGTGTTTTAGGGTTTGTTGAGTTTTCATCATCATGGTAATTAAGTTGTAAAATTGGTTATAACATCACACAAATGGTTTGTAAGAGATTGTATCAAACTAGCATCCTGTTTACATGCATATTCTTTATGTCTTGTGGCTCTACTTTTGAAACAGTGAGTATTTTAATTTTCAAAAATTGGCCCCCCATTCACTTCCATTGTAAGTGTCTTACTGTAACCTTGTTTTTTGCTTTTTTTTAAAGAAAAGTAGGAATGAGTCTAAATAATTTTTTATGGTAATCAACATTATGCTACAAATGCTTTCGATTGAGCTCAACTTGTACTGAACCAGGAACATTCATTTAAATTAGGTTTTCAAACAGTGTCCATAATGCATAAAGGAGAGGACATGCTGAGTACCTCTCAAATTCAGGGAGATTTTTTGCACAGAAATGTTAGTTAATTTATACATTTGGAAAATGTTAATTTAAGATTTTTTTAAAGCCAATTTTGCAAATAAAATTTTAGTTGATACATTTAAAAAAAAAAAAGAATTTACAAAAATATTTACATTTACATTTATGCATTTGGCAGACGCTTTAATCCAAAGCGACTTACAGAGCCCTTATTACAGGGACAATCCCCCCGGAGCATCCTGGAGTTAAGTGTCTTGCTCAAGGACACAATGGTGGTGGTTGTGGGGATCGAACCGACAACCTTAAAAATATAGATTTTTAAGCAGAAGAGAAGAGGCTAATTAATTGATCATTTAAAAAGATTTTGAAACAGATATTTAAGTGTTTTATCTTTTTTGACTAACTAATTTACAGATTTCCTGAGGCATCATTATTGAAAATTGCTTATAAAGAAATGAAAATTTGTTTGCAAGTTGTCACCTGAAGGTAACATCTAAATCTACTGAAATAATGTTAATAAATAAATGGATAATTTTATTGCATTATTTACATCAGCATCCAAATCTGCACACTTATATTCACACACCCCTGCCACGTATTGTAAACTATGTGGCATTCACTATATAGGAAATTAGTGAGCGATTTCAGGCACATAACATGGTCACACAAGTGTGCACCACTGGAGCTGAGAGTCAAAGACATGAGAAATTTCAGTGTTTACATTGTTTACAGGATGCTAACATGTGAAGTTGAGGAATGAGGGCTGGTAGTGTGTTTGTGTGGTACCGTGCAGCATTCAGTAATAATTCTGCTGAGTTTCCCACTGTGTTGCAGTAATTGGATGATATGCTGAAGTATGTAATGAGAGACCTGCTGCATAAATATGAAAACACTTCATACAGCTGTGAAAAAACAGGCTAAGTGAAGCCAATTCTCAGATAAATAATGTGTTGATGCTCTGAGATCTAATTTAGGTGATATTACTTTACCGCATGCAGGTGTCAATGAGCAAGTTAGGACTTAATCTTATCTCTTATTATTTATTTATTTGCTTCTTTTCCTCCCTATAGCACAGGTTCTCAGGGAACGTCTTTTATCTGGACGGGGATAAAGGTGGAGCGTAGCTGTAAAGCATCTCTTTTCCACAGTGTGTTTGTAATGTAGCAGCTGTCTTACCAGGTGAATGCCGGTTCTTTTAGTAGCATGAAGTGTCTTGGACAACTTGAGTGCCTTCAACCCATATTACACGGCTGACAGGCTGGTGAGAACCTTGACTGGCTCTGAATATTTAACTGTAAAGGCCTTGGAGGAATTTGAATCCACTATAAAGTATAAGAAGACGTGCTGTTTTTATTAAATTGATCTAGAAGGACGGGCTTGTTTTAAAAGGGCCACTCACGCACTGCAACTGGCCTCTTCGTACGATGATGATAAGTTATCAATATTTTGGGATAATTGTACAACAGGAGACTGTACATTGGCATATAGATGGCTTCAAAGTTAATAAACAGGGACTAACCTACAAATGTCATATTTTGTTGTCAAGGGGTGGACGATTTTTCCTTACCTGAAGACTACAGTATACACTACTGAATTAAGACTGACAAACCTTAAGTAGGCTTACACGAAAAAAAGTATCCTAGTTAATTCGATTGTAATGACCTACTATGACCTACTCTACTCATTAGTTTGACATTTTAACACTTTATTTTCCTAATGTAACTTTCTCAAAGTATGCAGTAAGGTTGAGAGTTTTCGAACTACTACATTTTTGGTGTATGAAAATGCCATTCTATTGTGGATAAGTGAAATGCATTTTCTTACTATGGTGTACCGAAACGCAACCAAACACCTTTGATTCCCAATATATTCCTTAATAAAGAACACAATGAACAGAGCTTTTACAGGTACATTGAAATGTGAACATTGAAATGAGAACATTGACATCTCTAGGAATTCAAAAGAATCAAAGCCAATGTCAGGTTGAGAGAAAACACACGTCCACACACACTCAGAAACACATGGTAAACCCAGCTTGTGAGTGCTGCCTGGCCTTTGGAGGGGACCATCTGCTTTCTCGAATTTACTTCCTTCGAAGTGGCATTCTGTCCTTCTGGACACAACCACAACAAATTAGACAGCAATTAGGGAGATCTCAAACAGTTATTCTTTATCTGGCATTTTGGATACCTGGAGTATACCACCACTGTACAGTACTTGTCAGATCGGATGAAATATCATTGAACTATAAAACAAAACAGATAAAAACTCGCCCAGGAAGACTCAACTCTGTGGCAGTTCAATATATGAGCAATTCCATTTGGATATTCATATTCAAAATACATTGCTGCATCTATCAAGTGCTTGTTTTGCAGCATTTTAATAAAATTCCATAAGTGACTGTTCACTCTATTAATGAAGGAGCGTTGACGAATGATAGCTTAACAAGGCTGAATAGCTTATTTAATGATTTTTATTTCTTTTACAAATTATCTTTCTATAATTTTACTTTTCTATACAATCATCTAACCATTTACACAGAAATTGTAAAGGAACTGCTGCATTTCTCGCTTGCACAGCACCAAACTAGAGTAAGCAGCACATCTACTGACTATTCAAATTCCTTCTGATCCATATTGGCAAGATGACTAAAAGTAAAAAAAATAACAAAAAGGCCAGATTTGGCAGTCCAAATCTGATTGGCTGACATCCAGGAGTCAGCCCTTACAAAAATTGAGAGTTCTGACAAATTTGCTGCAAACTTGGCACAAATTTATCACTCATTATTTTCACATGCATGCGAGCTTTGCAGCAAACTCTTGATTGATGCCAAAGATTTGCTGTATGATCACCACGTCTGGCAAACATTTTTGGCGAATCACAAACTATTTTGTATAGGAAAATAATGGAAAGCCACAATGGTTTGCAATTTCTTTAGCCAAATTTGTAGAATTTTTTTATACTATGAAACATTTGGATGGAAACCCAGGTGGTTCTTGGGTAAGGTAAGCTGTACAGTAGACCAGAATTCATGTTGATAATAAAAGGTCTGACTACGAAAGACTTGGGTCACCCAGTTTAACATGATGTTGAGTTTGAACAGAAAGGCATTCTGGCATCTTTTCAGAATGTAATCAATGTACATGTCTTTGGCAATTGAATAAAACAAATCATTGGTGTCCATTTTTGCACATGGATTCATCACGACATGGAGGCTTATGTTATTGTAGGCATATGTAATTTCACATTCAAGGAGCAAGAAACTTTAAAGGTAGTTTTGACTCTGATCCATATGATCTCCTGAGAAGAGGCTTCAAGGACTGGAGTGCTGCAAGGACAACGTGGCTGCAGAGGAGGCTTGCACTATTGACTTTTATAACTGAGCACAGACTGGAGAAATTTAACACCGCCGAAATGACGAGAGGAGACCTTGACAAGATATCAAATCATCCAGGAGCACCATCGGGAGGGTGGGAGAGGACAAGAGCAAGAAAGAAAGAGTATATCACTACATATTGCCCTCTGATGTACCGTCTTTTGCTCAGATCTGCAGTGCCACCAGTCCTGACACTTCAATTAAAATACCTCTGCCTCGTATGACCTTTATTTTCTTTCCTCCCAAGACCAATAAATACTGCCCGTATTTGTCACACAAGTCTTGCATGCTTACATGGCAAGGCCTGATGCATAGTAGCTGTCCAATTAAAAAGGGAGAAGAGAACAAAGTCAAAAGCAGAGATAGACTGTCCCTATGTACTGCTGCCTGTTCAAACATTGCTACTGTATGTTCAGTTTACAGCACAATGTGTATGTGGTTGATCTGGAATATAACACCTTCTTTTCATCAATTCCCAATGGATAAAGTTTTGTCACAACCTAATTTATTTTCTTGTTGAAGATTTCAATTTCTATGAAGTACAGTATATAATAAAAGTAAAATGGATTGTTGAAAACAATTCACACATTAATACAGTATTTAATCAATTTACGGTCACAGGTGTTCGTACCTTAAATGGTCTACAGTACAATCTAATCAATGAAAAGGTATGTTGGAGAAGGGTATTTTTCCTTAACATTTAAAAAAAAAAATCCATATAAGTCACTTTACACAAAATGCAATATTCTAAATATCAATTTTAAATATTCTAGCCAGAAGAGAACTGGCTGCCCCGGCTGAGCCTCGTTTCCCCTGTAATTTTTTTCTCTCCTAACTAACTGATTTTTTGTTAATTGCCACAGAAGAATTTGGCTTGCTCACTGGGGGCCTTAAGACAAAATATTAAGGCGTGATTTTAAATTATGGGTTTCAGTGAAGCTGCTCACTGGGACTCTCTACGTATTAGATTACAGATGCTGCAATTTAATTTCCTGTAAATCTATTTTGAAATGTGTTTCATAAAAAGCACTATGCAAATAAATTACTTGACTAAACTGTTAAAAACACGCAAAAAAATAAATAAATTAATAATCCCTGAATGTCTTAAAGTAGCTAATGCTTTATAAACTTTAATTAATAAAATGTATTTTATGCTATTATTACTACACTGTAATGCTGAGTAGATGAAGGAGATGAGGGGCAAGGATCTAAATGTAGTACGTATTTATTTAAAGTAAAACAGACTGAACAGGAACAAACCAAACATCCACTATGGGAAAAATAGACATAAATCACGAAGATGTCAAGGGACCACGAACGGGGAAAACAGGTGGAAAGGCGAAGAACAAACATCCATAAACATCAACAACGATCGACAATGACTGAACAAAGAACCAGGGTTTAAATACAGCAAGTAACAAACATAAGAATGAGGGACACCTGGAAGAAACAATCAAGGGAACACCAATCATAATAACAAACTACAAAGGACTACAAAAACCAAACAGGAAACAGGAACCAGGAAACAGGGACTAAACTGAACTTCAACATAAAAGCACAAAGACAAAAGACACCAATGAACATGACAGAAACCAAACAGGAAACAGGAACCAGGAAACAGGGACTAAACTGAACTTCAACATAAAAGCACAAAGACAAAAGACACCAATGAACATGACAGAAACCAAACAGGAAACAGGAACCAGGAAACAGGGACTAAACTGAACTTCAACATAAAAGCACAAAGACAAAAGACACCAATGAACATGACATACACCAAGGGCCCATATTTTCAAACAAGGACAGTTTTGACATGTTGTTAATTATATTATAATACATATATTACAGGTTTGGTATACAGTATCTCACAAAAGTGAGTACACACCTCACATTTTTGTAAATATTTGATTATATCTTTTCAGGTGACAAAATTGAAGAAATGACACTTTGCTACAATGTAACATAGTGAGTGTACAGCTTGTATAACAGTGTCAATTTGCTGTCCCCTCAAAATAACTCAACACACAGCCATTAATGTCTAAACCGCTGGCAACAAAAGTGAGTACACCCCTAAGTGAAAATGTCAAAATTGGGCCAAATTGTCAACATTTTGTGTGGCCACCATTATTTTCCAGAACTGCTTTAACCCTCTTGGGCATGGAGTTCACCAGAGCTTCACAGGTTGCCACGGGAGTCCTCTTCCACTCCTCCTTGATGACATCACGGAGCTGGTGGATGTTAGAGACCTTGTGCTCCTCCACCTTCCGTTTGAGGATGCCCCACAGATGCTCAATAGGGTTTAGGTCTGGAGACATGCTTGGCCAGTCCATCACCTTCACCCTCAGCTTCTTTAGCAAGGCAGTGGTCGTCTTGGAGGTGTGTTTGGGGTCGTTATCATGCTGGAATACTGCCCTGCGGCCCAGTCTCCGGAGGGAGGGGATCATGCTCTGCTTCAGTATGTCACAGTACATGTTGGAATTCATGGTTTCCTCAATGAACTGTAGCTCCCAAGTGCTGGCAGCACTCATGCAGCCCCAGACCATGACACTCCCACCACCATGCTTGACTGTAGGCAAGACACACTTGTCTTTGTACTCCTCACCTGGTTTCCGCCACACACGCTTGACACCATCTGAACCAAATAAGTTTATCTTGGTCTCATCAGACCACAGGACATGGTTCCAGTAACCCATGTCCTTAGTCTACTGGTCTTCAGCAAACTGTTTGCGAGCTTTCTTGTGCATCATCTTAAGAAGAGTCTTCCTTCTGGGATGACAGCCATGCAGACCAATTTGATGCAGTGTGCGGCGTATGATCTGAGCACTGACAGGCTGACCCCCAACCCCTTCAACCTCTGCAGCAATGCTGGCAGCACTAATACGTCTATTTACCAAAGACAACCTCTGGATATGACGCTGAGCACGTGGACCCAACTTCTTTGGTCAACCATGGCGAGACCTGTTCTGAGTGGAACCTCTCCTGTTAAACCGCTGTATGGTCTTGGCCACCGTGCTGCAGCTCAGTGTCAGGGTCTTGGCAATCTTCTTATAGCCTAGGCCATCTTTATGTAGTTTATGTTCTTTTTTTCAGATCCTCAGAGAGTTCATTGCCATGATGTGCCATGTTGAACTTCCAGTGACCAGTTTGAGGGAGTGTGAGCGATTACACCACATTTAACACATTTCACACCTTGTAACACTAACGAGTCACCTGGGAGGGAAAATGGCTAATTGGGCCCAATTTGGACATTTTCACTTTTGTTGCCACCGGTTTAGACATTAATGGCTGTGTGTTGAGTTATTTTGAGGAGACAGCAAATTGACACTGTTATACAAGCTGTACACTCACTACTTTACATTGTAGCAAAGTGTCATTTCTTCAGTGTTGTCACATGAAAAGATATAATTAAATATTTACAAAAATGTGAGGGGTGTACTCACTTTTGTGAGATATTTAATTATATCTTTTCATGTGACAACACTGAAGAAATGACACTTTGCTACAATGTAAAGTAGTGAGTGTACAGCTTGTATAACAGTGTCAATTTGCTGTCTCCTCAAAATAACTCAACACACAGCCATTAATGTCTAAACCGGTGGCAACAAAAGTGAAAATGTCCAAATTGGGCCCAATTAGCCAACATAAATACATGTTTATACATTTATGTAGATATAAAATATTATTATAGTAATTATAATATATGTTAATATTATAATTATAATATATTATTATATTAAAATATTAAAAAGTGTTTAGTTAAAGTTTGTTAGTGTCATGTCTAGATGTGTTTTTGTTCATGTTTTGTTTTCATGTCTTTTATTATGAAATTACTGTTTCCTGTTTCATTTCATGTGGTTCTCTAGTCTGTAGTGATTTCATGTTACCCTACATGTTCATATGTCTTGTTTTCATTGGTCTAGTCTAGTCTAGTTTATGTTCATGTTAATTGTTCATGTTTAGTTTATGTCTATAGTTAGGGTTTTGGATTTCACGTATTTCAATAAACTGCACTTGGGTTCTTCATCTTCATGCAAGTGCCAGCATATCATTACAGATACATGCTTTTGTCATTATCATCAACTAAAATGTTCTTCTTTTCCACTAAAGAATATGTGTGATTTTAGTTGAGTAAAATATAGAGTAAATGGGACAGAAATGAATGAATATGACATGACAAAATATTTACAATATTTCTGAAATGTTTTGCTAAAAATAGAAAAGATAAAAAGTGTTTAAATATACAAAATAATAATTAAAACCTGTTTAAAAAATTATAATAAATATATATATTTTACAATGGCCTCAAACATAGCTCATGCAATCAGATTTTGCAGTTTTTGGGAGTTCTAGAATAGCTCTAAACATGATGTGCTTTGTGTTATTTATTACAAAACAATTTGTATTACTAGACGTATTACTATCCAAACAAATCTGACTCCTTATTAAAGATATTCTACCACTCATCCTCAACAGTCATGATGAAAACATCTCCAATAAATGGAATAAACAAATCCAGATGCTCCTGAAAGGTCAAGACACTCTCTGATGTCCTAGATGACTGTGAATCTTTGTAGAACTATTTTTCCACTGTGTCACAATGACACAAGAAAGAAAGAAAAAAAAGAACAGGACATTTTCACTGAATCACATCTATCTTCCTTCACAATGGATGAATCAGTCTAAAAGTCAAAATATTTTATCCAAATTGAATACTGAGCAGATAAAGGGCTATATGAGTTAAAATGTGGGCTTCTTCTAAAAGAACCCAAGGTTTGGTACAGCAAAAATTAAGCTCAGTTTAATTTGCAGCAAGTTGGAGTCAGGGGAAAAAAGCTCCTGGGTATTTTGATGAGGAGAGTTTTGAGTAAATGTGTACAGATGACGCTTCATTAGCTTCTAGCAGCAGTTCCTCTTTAAACTGACATTACTGTGAATATGCCCTACAGTAAATGAGTCATTTAAGGCCTGCCTGTTGCAATGAGTCCAAACAGCACAGAAGAGAGCTTTCACCAACTCACTGCTACATTAGTTTCCATGGAGATCAGTACATAATTCAACTGATGTTCACTGTATCAATTGTAGTTCACAAATTGATGTTCTTGTGCTCAAGATGGCACAGAGTATGGAGGATGTATTGCGAGCTCCAAACCAATGTTGCAGTTTTTTTGTTTGTTTTGTCTACAACTCTTATGTTTTTTTTTTTGTCATGGAAGTTGTCTGCCTTATTTTATACGATAGACAAACACTTTTGGACATTGGTTCTACAATAGCACACCGAAAACTGGACTTTAAATACCTCAATGCAATCCGCTGTTTACAAACACAACAACGGAGCCCTTTGTCTCAGCAGCCTGTCCACGGAAACAGAAGGGGAAGGAGAGCCGGCATTCTCACAAATTTTCAGTCTCTAGACAACAAGCTCTGAGAGTGCAGATCTCTTTCCAAAGAGATATGAGGGACTGCTGCATTATCTGCCTTAAAGAAACTTGGATGTCTGCGGAGATTCCAGATTTAGCCATTGAACCCGTGGGGTTCTCCGTGCACCAAGCGGAAAGAGCGAAAGACCTCTTAGGTAAAAGCAGAGGTGGTGGTGTATGTTTTATGACCAACAAATCCTGGTGTGATCAGAGGAACGTACATTCTATCAAGTCTTTCAGCTCTCCTGATCTGTAATTACTCATGCTTCTGTGTTGACCATTCTGGCTACCGAGGGAATTCACAGCGGTCAGTATAATAGCTGTGTACATCCGCCACAAGCCAACACAGACAGGGCACTCAAGGAACTGTATCGGAGTATAAGTGAGCAGGAAACCGTTCACCCTGAGGCCACGTTCATTGTGACTGGGGACCGGGAACTACCAACACATGTTTCAACACACAAAAGGACCGGGTTTTGGACTATTGCTACTCTCCCTTCCGGGATGGCTACAAATCTCTCCCCCGTCCACCATGTGGCAAATTGGACCACTCTTCCATTCTGCTTCTGCCCGCTTACAGGCTGAAACTGAAACAGGAAGCACCCTCCCTAAGAACGATCCAGTGCTGGTCAGACCAATCAGATTTTGTGCTACAAGACTGTTTTGATCACACGGACTGAGAGATGTTTTGGTCCGCCTCTGATGACGACATCGAGGTCTACGCTGATAGGGTAACTTGTTTCATCAGGAAGTGCATGCATGACGTAGTGCCAACCAAAACTATACGGATCTACCCTGACCAGAAACCATGGATTAATATCGATGTTTGTGCAGCACTTAATGCGCGGACCTCCGCTTATAATTCCGGGAACGCGGAGGAGCATAAACAAGCTAGTTATGCCCTTCGCAAAGAGACTGCCTATTGATTTCAATGTGATTTTTTTCAACACTTTTTCATCCTCTGAAATGGTTTACAAGACATCACGAAGGAAGCAGTTGCTTTCCAACAAAAACGTTGATGTGTGCCTGAAGTTTGTCAAAGACACATTTATATTGCGGCACGCAGACCTTAAAACTAATGTAACCCATATCAATTCTAGTAAGACTTTTCTAGTTTAAAGCATCACAGAGGAAGTCAAGTCAAACCGTCAAACAGGCAGCACCGACATGCCAAACAGCACTGATGAGGAAAAGAGTAACAATAAAAAAATCAATAAAATCATTACACATCATCACCACAAGCTTCACGATTAAAAGTAACTGTTATATTTTTACAAAATGTCATAGTTTCATATGAAATAATCTATAGGTAGAATCTATTAGACCTCATTTTTATATCAACAGTGGCTGTTGTAGTTAAAGTTTCGAAATGTGTTTCGGCTAGTTCTTATTGTATCGAGTAGTATTGGCTAGTATGTTTATATCAATAGGCTACTATAATTTATTATTATTATTACTATTATTTAAAGCTACATTGACCTAACCATTGCTATGAGGACCATTTTGTTATGAATGGTGGCAGCGAAGGCAGACGAGGAGAGTGGATCTAAATGCAGCTTGACTTTATTAAACAAACAAACAAATAAAGACAAAGGAAAAACCCACAATGGGGAAACAGGAAACTTAAACACGATGAAACAAAACTGGGAACTCGGGCAGGGAACACGTACCAGGCTTAACAACATTCAACGATTGACAGAGGGGAGTGAAAACAACCGGGTTAAATTACATGGACATGGGAAAACGGGGGCCAATGAACAAACAGAACTCAAACAAGATAACAGGGCAATAAACAGAAACCAATGGCAAACTAACGAGGGCAGGTGAACACAATGAACAGAGAACACGAAAGTTAACAAGGGAACTATGGAGCTACAAGGGTGACAAAAGTGCAAACTAAGGAACTACAAAAGTGACAAAAAGGACAAACAAAGGGCAACAGTGAGACAAGACAAGGTATACCTAACAGAACCCCCCTTAAGGAGCGGATTCCAGACGCTCAAAAGAAACATCATATAAAACAAGAAGAACAAATGTCCATTGACTGGGGGGGAAGCTTGTGGTGGCAGACAGACCAAGGGGGGCAACGAAGGGCAGACTGGCAGTCCAGGGAGCAACGAGGGGCAGACAAGGGAAAGGGGCCGGTTCAGGAGGTCTGGGAGAAGGCCACTGGGCGAAGACTGGTTTGGGGGGCCTGGGAGGCAGTCGAAGGACAGGGACCAGTCTTGGGGGCCAGGAAGTCCAAGGGGGCACAAATGGCTCTGGAAGGCTCTGGAAGCTCGGGAGGTGGAGCTCTGGAAAGCTCAGGAAGCTCGGAAGGCAGAGTTCTAGGAAGCTCGGAAGGCGGAGCTCTGGTAAGCTCGGGAAGCTCGGAAGGCAGAGTTCTAGGAAGCTCGGAAGGCGGAGCTCTGGAAAGCTTGGAAGGCGGAGCTCTGGAAAGCTTGGAAGGCGGAGCTCTGGAAGGCTCGGAAGGCGGAGCTCTGGAAGGCTCGGGAGTAGGAGCCCTGGAAGACTCGAGAGACTTGAGAGACGGAGCCCTGGGAGTCTCAGGAGGAGGAGCCCGGGGAGGCTCGAGAGGCGCTGACTCTTGGACAGTCATGGCTACTGGCACTGGCTCTTGGACGGGCACAACCACTGGCGCTGGTTTTTGGACGGTCATGACTACTGGCGCTGGCTCTTGGGCGGTCATGGCTATGGGCACTGGCTCTTGGATGGTCATGGCTACTGGCGCTGGCTCTTGGACGGTCATGGCTACTGGCACTGGGACGGTCGAGACCACTGGTGCTGGCTCAGGGACGGTCGAGGCTACAGGCGCTGGCTCTTGGACGGTCATGGCTATGGGCACTGACTCTTGGACGGTCATGGCTACTGGCACTGGGACGGTCGAGACCACTGGTGCTGGCTCAGGGACGGTCGAGGCTACAGGCGCTGGCTCTTGGACGGTCATGGCCACGGGCACTGGCTCTTGGACGGTCGAGACCACTGGTGCTGGCTCAGGGACGGTCGAGGCTACAGGCGCTGGCTCGGGGACAGTCGAGGCTACAGGCGCTGGCTCACTGCTGGCGGTGGCGACAGGCGCTGGCTCACTGCCGGCGGTGGCGACTGGCGCTGGCTCACTGACGGCTGAGGCGACATGCGCTGGCTCACTGACATCGGGGGCTAATGGCTCTGGCTGGTTGACCGGGGCTGACGAGGACTCAGGCTCGTTGACCATGGCTGACGAGGGCTCAAGCTCGCTGACCGTGGCTGACGCGGGCGCAGGCTCGCTCACCGTGACAGGCGCGGGCGCTGGCTCGCTCACAGTGACAGACGTGGGCTCTGGCTCGCAGACCGGGGCAGGTGTGGGCCGGAAGGCGGAAGCCCGTCTTCTCTTCCTCCTCCGGGCAGACGAAGTTGAACACGCTGGCTCGAGGATCGTGGATGCGGGGCACACCGGCTCTGAAACGGACGAGGATGGCAGCGTGTAGGTCAGGACGGGCGTGGAGAGACGAATTGTGGCGGACAGGGGGAGTATCTTCGTTGGAGGAGCGTCATCCTTCAGAACGCCCACAGTGAGCGGCGATCCGCTGACCTGCAGGGTCTCTTCCACGAAACCGAGGAGCGTCCCGCAACGACTCGCCGGTGGCAACCGCTCCCTCAGAGACTCGTTCAAGTTACCCCGGAAGAATACCACCAGGGCGTGGTCGGGGAAGTCAGAGATGTGTGCCAGCTCCAGAAAATCTCGGACGTGGTCCTCCAAAGGGCGGTCCCCCTGCTTGAGGCAAAGGAGCCAGTAATTCGCCGACTGGGCTGCTAGATCCATGTGTGTTGGTCAATCGTTCTGTTATGAATGGTGGCAGCGAAGGCAGACGAGGAGAGTGGATACCTAACACATTTCCTCCTTTATAATATGTATGTTCTGTTTGAATGATGTTTGAAATTAGGAAACAAACAGGATAATAATGGACTCATAACTTTTAAATAAATATGCTCTTACATTTTTAAAAGGGGGGAGAGAAAATTTCCTTGAAAACCATGAACAAATCTATGCAAGATAAAAGGATATGCAACCCATGATACATTAAATACAGGATATGTTTTTACTATAGTGGGTCTCTACTTGACTTCCAATGTAAAATCTGGGTCCCAAAGCAAATCCAGTTGAGAACCACTGCACTAGATGAGTAGATGTTTGGTGATGCAGTAGGACAATGACCCTACACATTTAAGTAAATCTACTACAGAATGACTTAAATCCACCTTATGGAGTGGCCCAGTCAGAAACCAGACCTTTACCCAATAGAGATACTGTGGAATGACTTCAAGAGAGCCGTTCACACCAGACATCCTAAGGATATATCTGAGCTGAAGCAATTATTGGTTGAGGTTATTCCTGCCGAAGGAGTATCCACCAGTAATTAAATACAAGGGTTCATTTACATTTTCCAAATCACAGTGAATGTTTATTGGGATGTGTTCAAAAAGACACCAAATATTATAATTATTATGTGTTGTCTGCTTAAGAAAACTGTGTTTGTCTATACTTGTGACTTTGATGAAGATGAGATCACATTTCATGACCAATTAATGCAGAAAACCAGCTAATTCCAAAGGGATCACATACCTTTTCTTGCTACTGAATATATATATATATATATATATATATATATATATATATATATATTTACAGTATAAACACAAAAATATTAAAAAAAATAATTCAGATAATGCATAATAAAACACATTATATTATTGCATTCATTTAAGTGAGCATAAGCTTATCACCTACCATAGACCTGCAGTCCATAGCAATAATTTTGTGTTCATCAATATGTCCGAGGTAGACTTACTCTAAGAGCTTTTCTAAAAATGTGTTTTGCGTTCTGTCTGCGCTGTTTTGTTGGTCTATGAACACATTAATAAACACAGAATTAATAGGGCGCTGTGTTAGGTTAAATGTAGTTTAAAACTTAGAACCGTGTGTCTTATGACCCCTGCATTCGGCACAGTGCTCTCTGTAAGTGTTGTGTGTTGCTTGTGCAGCTGGGCCTGCGCTGATTGCCCCCTGTTAACTGGGGCTCACAAAAAACATGGAAAATACTTTATTATGGTCAGGGTGAATGATTAATTTGCATATATACTTTTTAACATGTTATATTAAGTATTTTAATGTTATTTAATTGTATTTTGTAAACTGGTGGTAAAACTGGGCGACCTGGGGCTTCCACATTCCACCTGTATGTGGATATATAGCTTTCTCTCGGGCCGCAGAGAGAGGGTCTTATTGGGCCGTCATACATCCACAGCCCTGAGCCTTAGCACTGGCTCACCACAGGGCTGTGTACTGAGCCCCCTGTTCTATTCCCTCTACAAACATGACTGTGCACCCGTCCACCATAGCGACACCATTGTGAAGTTTGCTGATGACACCACAGTGGTGGGGCTCATCTCTGGGGGGGATGAGTGCAGGCTCCTTAACACCAGAAAAAAAAAAAAAGGAGCTCATAATAGACTACAGGAGAAAGACAACGGACATTCCACCACTAACCATTAACGGGGACTGTGTGGAGAGAGTGGCAGACTTCCGCTTCCTGGGAGTCCACATTGGGGAGGGCCTGACCTGGAGCGCCAATACCTCTGAGCGACTGAAAAAGGTCCAGCAGAGACTTTACTTCCTGAGAATACTCAGGAAGAATAACATCATACAGAAACGGCTGGTGTCCTTCTACAGAGCCTCCATCGAGAGCATTCTTACATTCTGCATCTGTGTATGGTACACCAGCTGCACAGTGGCTCAGAGGAAAGCGCTGCAGAGGGTCATCAACATGGCCCCAAAAATCTCTCCCCATACTGGAAGAACTACACAGCTCCAGGTGCATCAAAAAAGCACAGAAAATTTTAAAGGACACTTCACACCCTGGACACTCTCTGTTTGAACTGTTGCCATCAGGCAGACGTTGTAGATCAGTTAAAACAAGGACAAATAGATTTAAACAGTTTTTATCCAACAGCAATTACTACACTTAATACTGATAATTTATTATGAAATAATACTGTTTACAACTGCCTGGAAAAGGGATGTGCAATGATATAATGTACTTTTATGTGGGTATGTGGGTATACTGCGGTAGTTTTTTATAAATGTATGAATGATGTACTGATTGGTGAGCATTTAAATTTCATTGTACTGGTGACAATGACAATAAAGAATCAAATCAAATCAAAACATTTTTTTTTACCAAATTCACACGTTAAATTGACTGTCCTAATTTTGCACTCTAGCAGGTGTCAATTTGCCCAATGCTGAAAAGAAACTGGCTTGGCTGTTCTGATTTGATTGAAGGTAGTAGTTGGCCTGAAAAGTTTGAGAACCATTGGTCTGACAGTTTTGCTGAGGTTGTTGTTAGAGTGGGTTCTTGTATTGTCTGGTAACTCTGTGGCACAACCGACAGGAAGAGGCATCTGTGGCCAGAGGGACTAGAGTGGTTTGGACAGTCGGATAATTAACTCCTTATCCAGTGGCCTTTCGGCACATCAGAGAACTCTTCTCTCTATTAGTCAATCTCTTTCTCTCTCGCTTCTGATTGATCAGTTACTCTTTGAATGTGGCAAGCTAAGCAATAGGAAATAAATCTGTTTGGCACTGAAATGTGAACTTGATTGCCCTTTCTTTCCCTGCTCTTTCAATTTCTCATTTCACCACAATCTGGTTTTGTGCTTGACACTGATGTTAATATTCTGTGTAATTTTGCATCTCCTGAATGCAAGTGGACCAGATCAACCTGTCTCCATGACCCATCAGAAAACACACACATGCTCACTTCATGTCCACAATCTGCCCTCTAGCCCCCAAGCCAACAAACGTGGTACACACAAATGGATCTGTCTCCCGTCAATCCGAATCTGATTTTCAAGAGAGCAAGGGCCTACAGCAGGTATTATCCACCCTCCAGTGAGCTCAATAGAGTCTTAATTAAAGGTCCAGTTGTCTAAAATGAGCATGCTGTGCCAACAAATTAAAATGCCACAATCTTCACCACGTCTCTGTTTCTGATTGCTGTCAGAAGAGCGAACCACCATGCTCAAAAGATCGCCTACACTAGCATGAATTTCAATGCTGGTGCTGGCTGGTTAAAGCTGGCCTAACTGGTACACCAGCATGGTCTGGTTGAGGAAGATATTCTTACAGGTTAGCTAAAATAGCATTTAATTATTAATACACCAACTTCCACCCAAGTTGACTTTCAGCACCATGGACAGCACCCCATCACCAGCTTATGGGAAAGACCAGCAATTCTGCACAGCTGGAGACATGAAGAAAAGACAATTACATATATTGTTCACCTGAAAAGAATATCTGTCACTATTTACTCATACTCATATTGTACCAAAACCATTTGACTTTGCTTCTTCTGTGGAAAACAAAATTATTATTGTTTTTTTGTTTTTTTTAACAATGCGACTGGTGCAGTTTTCTCTAAGTCTTCAGATTGAACAAAAACTAAATGAACAATAACAAATGTTGTTATTCAGTCTTAAATCAAATCAGATCATTACTCAACTCTCAAAAATGGCGCACAAATAAAATATAACAACACGAGAATACATCATTGGCTCTAGTGTCATGCCGTTTGGTCACGAGACACACATTTTGATTGTCGCCATATTTGATTTGTGCGCTCTTAAATGTAATTGATTATTACACAAAGTGATTGAATGGCTTCAGAAAACTTTAAAAATAATGCACAAGTCACATTGACTAATTTAAGATATTTCTTCTTTTTCTTCATGTAGCTTGAGTTGTAGCATGTAACACAGTTGCTATTCACTTTTATTATATGGCAAAAAGTCGTAAATATTTAAAAGCATTTTCCTTTTGCATTCCATGGAAAAAGGAAATTCATGTGTGTTTGGAGCAACATAAGGGTAGATAATGAGTAGATAATGACAACATTTTATTTTTGAGGAACTATTTCTTTATCTTATGGCGGAAATACTAATGGTGTTGCTTCCTTACATCCCGTGACTTCTTGAAATAAATTTACCCAACCATCGCATAGGTACATCATAATATCAATCAGCATATTATGTACACACACTCAAATCACAAATCAATTCACTCTCCTCAAATGAAGTGTACTTTAGTAACAGAAAGTCACTTTCACTAAAAAATAAATGCATATTTCTCAATTCTGGGCTACACTTCTTACATACAGAATTGACACAAAAACTAAATACACAAGAATAGAGCTCTTTTCATTTGAACTTTGAACATTTTGTTTATTTTGGAATTTGAATCTTGGCACCACAAGCCTTTCTTGAATTCCATGTCCAAGTTAATCTGTTTTTAAGTTAATAAATGGCATAAAATACAATTTGTAAATCATATCCACTGTCTCTGACCTTTAGGTGAACACGAGGTCCTGTACATATGACCGCTTCTTTCTGTCACAGACAAATATTGAAAGATATGACAAATCTTTCACAGGTGCCCTCTACTTTGTTTTGCCAGGCTGTCATAAATTCTAATTTCACTAAAAGTGCTAACTGGCCAGTAAACAGAGGTTGTTTTAAAATCAGGAGGGGAATCAATACTTCAATTTTGCCCTTCCCTCCATCCTTCTCACTCTCTCTCTCAAATGTGCCTAAATTTACATACACACTTGCACACATACACACATTTGCTCATACACACACAAATACAAGGTCACTGGTTAGAGGCTGCATACCCAAAAGACACACTGTTTGAGCAGCATTTTTTTGTTGAGCAGCACTGTTTGAGGTGATGCTTTGTCATGGAAGTTCTGGGGATCGTGAAACTCTTCTGGCTATCACATTAGATGAAAGAGTCTGTGGCTTTGTTCCAACACCTAGTGCTCTGCCTCGCTGGTAGTGTTGGGCAATAATAAACTACTGTAGATATTCTCTGGATCACGTAATCAGATTACAAAAATCGTCACCAGGTACTTATACATACTGTACAATGTAGACAATAATAACTTGACTTTTTAAGAGACACAAGGAAAAATAACTGATCGACTCAAAAGTACATACATTTTATCCATTGAAACTCTGCATCCACAGTCGGGAAACTGGACAGGGAGCTGCTCAAATAAACAGAAGAATGTTTTCATAGTGCCAAAGCACCACAGTGTTACACTTATTCAGTAAAATCAATGAACAAATGGTTTATTTTAGTGGACTCTGGATATAAAGCTGAGATATGAGAAGAAACAAAAAACATTAGGATATTGAAAAAAATACATAAGCTTTGGTTCACTCTCAAATAAATTATTAATAAAAATCAGTGTCCTGCTTTTAAATTAACTCTTAAATGCATACATAGGGTCTTTAGTGACCCGAGACCACATTCCACCACTGTACCTCATCAATTTTTTGGAGTTGTGCCCACACCTATTTAGTATTTTTCAAACTTTCACACATAAAAAAGCCAAAATTGCAAATAAATAAATACATAAATAAATAATAAAACTAATTGAAAATAATAATAGTGGCTTAAGTACCAAAAGCATAAAGGGTCATTTAGAGACCCTTGGTATGTAATAGTGCTGTTTATTTTTATTTAGATTTTTGCACTTCCATAAATTATATTTGTTTGATTAATGCATATACATATACATATACAATGCCTTTCAAAAGTATGGGGTCACTTGACTGAAATGTTTATCATGATCTTAAACATATTTTGATCTGAAAGTGTATGCTTAAATGTTTGAAATTAGTTTTGTAGTCAAAAATATAATTGTGCCAACAAATGTATTTATTTCATTACAAAATATATATATATATATATTTATATAAAAGATTTTGAAATGGTTGACTTGGACTGAATAATAAAGAAATGCAGCCAATAATACCCAACATAGATGGGAACTCAATACTGTTTAAAAAGCATCCTAGGGTGATACCTCAAGAAGTCTCTGCAAATTCTAGGCAAAGGGTGACTACTTTGAAGATGCTAAAATATAACATAATAATTATAATAATAATAATAATTTATTTTTGATTTTTTTTAGCCACAACATAATTTCCTGTTCCATTTCTGTTATTCCATAGATTTGATGACTTTACTATTATTCTAAAATGAGAAAAAAAATGGATAAAAATAAAATATAGAATCAGTAAATGACACCAAACTTTTTGAACAGCAGTGTGTATATATATATATATATATATATATATATATATATATATATATATATATATATATATATATATATACACACACACTGGCAGCCAAAAGTTTGGAATAATGTACAGATTTTGCTCTTATGGAAATAAATTGGTACTTTTATTCAACAAAGTGGCATTCAACTGATCACAATATATAGTCCGATCATTAATAATGTGAAGATTTACAATTACAATTTGAAAAAAATGCACAGAATTTCTTAAAATACTTCAAAGCGTTTTCATCAAAAAATCCTCCTTGAAGACAGCAGTGTACACCTTTGTATGAAATCTTCAGTTTTGTTGGCCAGTTCAAGAATTGCATTGCCTTAATTACTCAAAACAATGATTCGCTGACAAGTTTCTATAGAAAGTTTTTTGATATTTTGACCTAATATTGTCCTTAAGACATGTCAGTCTATTGCATATTGAGACAACTCAAAAACAAACACAAAGACAATTTTAAGCTTTGTTTAACAAACCAAATAGCCTTCAGCTGTGTTTTATATAATGGCAAGTGATTTTCTAGTACCAATTTAGCAATTTAGCTAGATTACAGAGAGGAGGTGCAGCGGCTAACGGACAGGTGTAGAGCCAACAACCTGTCTCTGAATGTGGACAAAACAAAAGAGATGGTTGTTGACACAGAGTGACTGCTCGCCGCTGAACATCAATGGCTCCTCTGTGGATATCGTCAAGAGCACCAAATTCCTTGGTGTTCACCTGTCGGAGAACCTCACCTGGTCCCTCAACATCAGCTCTAATACCAAGAAAGCCCAGCAGCGTCTCTACTTTCTTCGAAGGCTGAGGAAAGCACATCTCCCACCCCCATCCTCACTACATTCTATAGAGGGACTATTGAGAGCATCCTGAGCAGCTGCATCACTGCCTGGTTTGGGACTTGCACCGTTTTGGACCGCAAAGCCCTGCAGAGGATAGTGAGGACAGCTGAGAAAATCAACGGGGTCTCTCTTCCCTCCATCAAAGTCATTTAAAAAAAACACTGCATCTGCAAAGCAACCAGCATTGTGGATGACCCCACACACACCTCACACAAACTTTTCACCCTCTACACACTCCTGCCATCTGGCAAGAGGTACCAAAGCATTCGGGCCCTCACGGCCAGACTGTGTAACAGCTTCTTCCCCCAAGCCATCAGACTCCTCACTACTCAGAGACTGGACTGACACACACACACACACACACACACACACACACACACACACACACACACACGTGTCCTGAGTTGCACTTTAATTATTCTCACTTTATACCTGGCTGCTACCTCAATAACTGAGAACACTATCTCATAGTATGTTATGTTTACATTTGGCATTTTTAGAAACTGTCATCTTTTTGCACTACTGTGTACTGGTCGGCGCTGCACTGTCTCTCACTGTGCCTATTGTCCTGTAAATGTTTTGTAATTTATTGTACTGTCCTGTACTTTTTGCACACGCAGTTTATTTAGGTATGTTATTTAGTCTGTGTAGTCTCATGTGGTTCTGTGTTTGTCCTATGTTGTTTTATGTAGCACCATGGTCCTGGAAGAACGTTGTCTCGTTTCACTGTGTACTGTACTAACTGTATATGGTTGAACGACAATAAAAACCACTTGACTTGACTTCACGTGACATGACTTGAGATTAGATTACTCAAGGATAAGATATTGGAAATGGGGCCTGTCTAGATTTGAAAAAAATAAAAAATACTTTTTTCAAATAGTGATGGTGCTGTTTTTTACATCAGTAATGTCCTGACTATATTTTGTGGTCAGCTGAATGCCACTTTGGTAAATTAAAGTAATAATTTCCAATCAAAGAAATCCTATATATATATATATATATGCTATTTCTTACTCAAGGTGGCGCTGATGTTTCAGTGATTGACTTACATTTGACATTGCTATTGGATGAAGAAACAATGTGAAAGTAAACTATATCAAGTTTGACACATAAACAGTATGATATGACTATTGTCATTTGAGTGTAGCCTGCTGTTGAAATTATGTAAGTTGTTTAGACTCAATAAGTGCCTGAGAAAATAATTATGTGTAGCTTATGTGTTGCTCAATATTGTATGACAGCCAGTTGAGTCTCATGAAATTTCACTGTGAAAGTAATGATTGCTGTTGTAGATTTGCCCTGATCTGTTGCATAATCTCTTTAATCTATAAAAAAATATATATATATATATAATATATATATCAGAATATACAATTTTCTATTATTTTCTAATTGTCTTGAAATGCTTTCAAAATTGTGCACTATCTGTACATTTTGTAGATCCATTTGTGATAGATATACGTGCATATTTTCATGTAAAGTTAGGAGTGTTTGGTGAACTTGCATTAAAACCAATGCATTTATGGTTAATAGTGCAGGCTTGACGACATGATGATTTCACATGAGACAAAAAAAATGTGTTTTATGAAAGATAATGATACATTTCAGCACAATGATACACAGAAGATTTTTTTTTTGGAAATTAAATACAAAAAAGTAAATACTGTATAATATGGAAATGAAATATGGTAGAGGCTTATGTCAAATGAAAATACAAAAAGGGCATCCTAGGGCTTCTCCTCATGAGTCTTTCATGGCTCCACCCCTCAAGCCTCTTACGGCTTCGCCTCTCGAGTCTTTCAGGGCTCCTCCTCCCCTCGAGCCTCTCAGGGCTCCACCCCTCGAGTCTTTCATGGCTCCACCCCTCAAGCCTCTCACGGCTTCGCCTCTCGAGTCTCTCAGGGCTCCTCCCCCTCTCAAGCCTCCTAGGGCTTCTCCTCACGAGTCTTTCATGGCTCCACCCCTCAAGCCTCTCACGGCTTCGCCTCTCGAGTCTCTCAGGGCTCCTCCCCCTCTCAAGCCTCTCAGGGCTTCCCCTCTCGAGTCTTTCAGGGCTCCTCCTCCCCTCGAGCCTCTCAGGGCTCCTCCTCCCCTCGAGCCTCTCAGGGCTCCTTCCCTCGAGTCTTTCATGGCTCCACCCCTCAAGCCTCTCACGGCTTCGCCTCTCGAGTCTCTCAGGGCTCCTCCCCCTCTCAAGCCTCTCAGGGCTTCTCCTCTCGAGTCTTTCAGGGCTCCACCCCCTTCCAAGCCTCTCAGGGCTTTGTCTCTCGAGTCTTTCGGCTCTACTCCCAGAGACTCCCGAGCTTCCTACGGCTCCGCCTCCCGAGCCTCCTACGGCTCCGCCTCCCGAGCCTCCTACGGCTCCGCCTCCCGGGCCTCCTACGGCTCCCCCTCCCGAGCCTCTCACGGCTCTGCTCCCAAAGACTCCAGAGCTTTCTACGGCTCCGCCTCTCGGGCCTCCTACGGCTCCCCCTCCAGAGCCTCCCACGGCTCCACCTCCCGAGCCTCTCACGGCTCTGCTCCCAAAGACTCCAGAGCTTTCTACGGCTCCGCCTCTCGGGCCTCCCATGGCTCCCCCTCCAGAGCCTCCCACGGCTCCACCTCCCGAGCCTCTCACGGCTCTGATCCCAAAGACTCCAGAGCTTTCTAGAGCTCCGCCCCTCGAGCCTGCTACGGCTCTACCCCCCAAGACTACAGAGCCTGCCAGGTCGTCACCTCTGGGACCTCCCACGGCGCCACCGTCATCGGCTCCACCTCCTGAGCCTTCCAGGCTTTCGCCCCTAAAGCCTCCTTCGGCTCCACCTCTGGAGCCTTCCAGGCCTCCGCCTCTAGAGCCTCCTGCGGCACCACCTCCCTCTGCCCTGTCTCTTGGGCTCCCCATGGTGCCGCCTCCTCAGCCTCTCAGTACCCCGCCTGCCGAGTCTCTCACGGCTCCGTCTTCCAAGGCTCCGTATCCCAAGTCCTCCACGGCTCCACCTTTCACGGCTCTTCCCTGGCCCCCTGACCCTGTCCGATGGCCCCCTGACACTCTCCCTGTCCTGTGGCCTCTTCCCTGGCCTCCTGACCCTGTTCCTGTCCGGTGGTCACCTTCCAGACCCCCGGACCCAGTCCCTGTCCTCCAGTCGCCTTCCAGACCCCCTGACCCAGTCTCTGCCCTAAGGCTGCCCCCTAGATCTCCCGACCACCCGCCTGTCCGCTATGTTCCCCTTGACCTTGCCTTGAAACTGCCCATTGACCCCATGGACTGTCTCATTTCCCTCTGTGCCCCTTGGACTGCCCTCAATTTTTGTTTGTGTGTTTTGTGGGTTGTCTGTTCAGCGTTTTTTTTTTTTGTTGGGTTCGTCCAGCACCACTTCCCAGAGGTCGGCCTCGCAACCGAAGGCCGGCCGTCAGGAGCCGTCCGTTTCAGAGGGGGGAGTACTGTCACGAACCCCGCTCCCTCGCTCCACCCCCTTGAGCTCGTACGCTCTTTTTCCTCCCTCGGGCTTCCACGCCCATTTTGCTCGTTCGAGACTGCACACTCGTTTTGCTATTACGAGCTCCCATGCTCATTAGCAGGTCTCCCTCCTCGCTCGCTTCCCGCTCCCAATCCCCAGAACATTATGACCACCTGCACTCTCGTCATCTGCACTCCTGCACATTAGTTTCACCTGCACTCGTCTCATCACCTTTCATTGTTTACACCTTCCCCTATATATATCACCACCCTTTCGCTGCACGGGTGTTGGTTATTGTATTTAGATTCCCGTGTCTTTGCCCCCCGCTAGTCTCGTCTAGTTTTGACCCCCCCTGTGATTCGTTACCCCTTAGCTTGCCAGCTCTCTTGTTCCCCTAGCTCCCCTGTTTAGTCCTTCCCGCTACTCACTTTGATTCCCCGGCTTTTGACCCTACGCTTCCCTCGACGACGATTCTCCCACTGGTTTTGCCCTTTGTACTTTTGCCTGCTTTGTTTTTATTTAATAAAGCAGTTTTTTCCTGACATTGTGACTGTCTCAGCTTGTGTTCGCTACATTCACTCTAAGCAAGGAGAGTCTGCTTTTAGCTATTATGCCAGCCGCAGCTGGAACCAGCTTCCAGAAGAGATCAGATGTGCTCCTACAGTAGTCACATTCAAATCCAGACTCAAAACACATCTGTTTAGCGGTGCATTTACTGAATGAGCACTGTGCCACTGTGTATCCGACTGTAATGTATTTTATTTTATATTCTAAACTGTTTCAATTATTCTTATTTTTTATTCTTATTTTAATCTCTTCTATGTAAAGCACTTTGAATTACCATTGTGTATGAAATGTGCTATATAAATAAACTTGCCTTTCCTTGCCTTGCCTTTTGTAAAAAAATATTTTTTTTTAAATCACACATGCACAAACTACATGATACCACAAATGTCATACTTGTTGTCCATTGAGACCAACATCTCACTCTTAAAGGTCAAATTTATGTTTTTTATGGTCCTATTGCTTGAATTTCTGCTTCAATAAAATATTAAATAAATGCAGTGTATATCCATCTTATGGGAGGCAATAGCTCTTAATGTTTAATGTCTTAGGGCCTTAAGGAGCAAGGCCTGCATGGCCAGTACTCAACATAAAATGCTGGATGGAAACTGAAATTCTCAAAACAATGCTACATGTTCCAGATACTTACTTATAAATGCCTACCAGCAAAAGTGCATCAAGAGAGCCCTGAATAGAAAATAAAGATATTTGCACAAACAGAATTTTATTGAAGGAAAACTTGATCCCCTTAACAACATGGCAACAGCAGGTATTGATAGCAAAACAAATTCAAATACATGAAACAAAACATACTTTTAGATTTTTAGATATACTGTATTGCATATATCTTTCTAACTATATTATTCTCCCTAGATTCTAACATGTTGGTGTGGCTATCCTTATGAGGACTCTCTAGACATAATTATTTTTATACTGTACAAACTATAGATTACATTCCCTAACCCTACCCTTAAACATACTGCATTGTTACATAAAATAAAACTACATGTATATCATAATACCCTTGTAATTACCAGTTTGTAACCTAAAAAATGTCCTCGTAAACCACCCAAATCCTCCCACACACACAATTTGTGCTGAGGAAAGGTGTAATTTATTACTGGCGAGGATGTAGCAATTTCCTGTTTCAACTGTGTAACAGTCCAACCAAAGGGCCTTTGGGCTGCTGTGGAGATTGAGGTCGTGACTCCCTCATAATATTTTGTTGACAGATATGATAACATTTTAAAATGGCTGGGAAGGCAGTGAAGGTCTATATATTGAAAGCCTGAACAAAACTGGGTAAACAGAGGTGATTGTGACAGAGCACTGAAAGAATGAGTCCTGAAGGACAGAAAGACCTGTGAATGGTAAGGAAGACTTAATAATATCTCTCTTCTAAAGAGTTTTCATGATAAAGTGGGAAATGATGCATGTCTCCTTCGTGGTCACATAATACAGAATGGATGTTGTTCCACAATGGGATATTCATTTGTCTCAGAACCAATTGAAACACTCTTACTGCAGTGGTTGAGTGCAACTTTTCTTCCCAGCACACAAGAAAATCACCATACTATTTTATTGAATAAATTGAGGTGCCAGTCCTTTTATAGGGTATATTTATAAAATTTGAAAAAAAAAAATAAAAATGCACGGTAATTTGAATTGTTGAACATTTGATATGTTACATTGTCATTACTTGTAGAGGCAGGACCCAAAAGCAGAGTTATAATGGGGATTTATTAATAAAAAAACTAAAACCAGCATAAAACACCCACAAGGGAGAAAAACAAACATAAACTGTACCATAAGGGAATAATATAATCCAGGCTGGAGAAGAACTTGTCACAAGGCACAGGACTAAACGGACCAGGCTACGGGAACAAGGATGAAACAGGACTGACACTCAAGACCGACACGGGAGAACAAAAAAGCGACTGGAAACAAGAGGAACTGGCACAGGACAGTAAACACAACGAGACTAAATTAGGGAGAGAAATCAAACAGGTTAACAAGACAGGGCAGGTGTGACTAATAAACTAATAATGGATAAACAAGGAGGTGGGGTATGACGTAAGACAGAGAGACACGCGGCGATACAGAAACAAAACAATCCACCAGGAATTGATTAGTTATCATATAAACAGTATTGAGAGAAAAAATACAATACAAAGGCGACAAATATAAAAGGAAATATAGCTGCAAGCAGCTATTACAGGCCAAGCATGCTAACCGCATGTAAGGAAGTATGACTGGACATCCCTGATTACGATTTCAAGAAAAGCGGTATATATATATATATATATATATATATATATATATATATATATATATATATATATAAACAGTAGAAGTTGAATTAGAAGTAGAAAGTAGAATTGCTAATATTACAACACAATTCATTATAACTTTTCACCAACAGGTAGCAATGTTACCAAATTTGTATGGTGCGGTCATGGTGTGGTGACATTGGCACATACAGATTCATGTCAAAACGGTGAGGTGTTGCTGAGATACGGCCTCAAATGCTTTTTGGCATCTTGTCATCTAATTCGTTGTTCATCTAAATTGTGCGCTGTTCGAAAACCATTGGATCTAGTCATGAGTGTCCCAGACGTTGCCCTAAGAGGAGTTCTAAAAATTACGTTTTCAATTAAATTCAAAATGTTAGACAGGAATTATGGCAGACAATTTCAAAGTTAGTATCATTGTACTCGGCATGGTCTAAGGAATGTAAATATATCAGTTTCGATTCCATAGGCTAAATCAATCAAAAGTTAACCAGTCTAATAGTTTCAGTCTAAATGATTTAGAAGTACTCAAATATATATATATATATATTTAAATAAATCATATTTCTTGACCACTAGGTGGTGCTGTACCCAAACTGTGCAGGTATCATGTCATGCTTGAGATGAAATATACAATTGTTTTGGTCAATATGCTAAAAAATTGCTAAGATACAGCCTCACATCCATTTAGGCATGCTTGTCTTCACATTTTTTTGACATGATATATAGAAGTGAACGCAAAAATGTAAGTTCTGGTATGCATTCGACTCGGCATGAGGCAAGGAATCAGTGGAAAGAGGCGCTAGAGGGTTTGCGTTAGAGACTCCATATTTGCATTCAGGAATGTTCAGACAATAGTCTACATTTAACATTTGGTTCTATGGGCTGCCATAGACCCACAGCAAGAAACGACAGAGTAATAATAACACTAACAGAAACAACCAAACCTTCTGTGCTTGGCCACTATACATCAAATAATCAAGAGATAATGATGTACTAAATCAGAATTAATTTGTTCCAATAAAGCTGTCCCTTCATTCTAAATTATACTCTTTTCAAGCATACAAAGGCAGAGTTTAATCATTTAAAAAGACCATACAACAAATGTATTTACAGTGCTTTTTTGTTTTGTTTTTATAATAATAATATGGCAATTAGACTGCACATTTCATTGTGGTTGACACTTTAAATTCACAACACTTTATGGCACCATTTGTCTCCCTTATCTTCAGTGATTTGCCATTGACCTCATCAGGCACAATAACAATAACTCATTATTTATCTAATTATCAAATATGTCAAGCTGAAACAGCATTTATTCAATCTAACTTTTATTCTCATTGCACAGGCTGAGGTTGTGGAAGTTGATGAGTTTTTATATAGATCTTTCATATCTTTATTTGTTGATGTCACAAGCTGCATCTCTAATGAATCTCCTGTATTTTGGCACAAATTCATCCAGTAATGTGGCTAACAATAATACAATATTAAGCCCAGTGTTTGTTCCATGTGTTTGTGTGGTGGGGCGGCCTGAGCATAAAGGCCACAAGAGTCCAAAAAGTTAAAATTCCCAAGTACTACCTATATGCTACCTATCAATCTATCTATATAAATTCTCTCTCTCTTTCTTTTTGTTGCTGTTGGAACAAATAAGCATGCTGGGAGCATTTGCTGGTCTCCCATTCAGTATGTGTACAGGAACAGGAAATGTGAAATGTTTGAATAAAAGTTAGTGTTTTGTGTCTTTCCTACATTATTTATCATGCAATATAGTCCATTTTCAGTGACAGAGATTGCAGTTTGGCTAGTAAAATAACTTCTTTAGTTTCTGCATTGACAAAAAAGAATTGTTTTTTGCAATTCAGCATGTGTAAATAAACATTTCGTACAATAAAAACATTTTGTTACTGTGTGTATGCCACTTGATGTCCCTTGTAAAATTTGAGACCTGAAGCAAAACTAGCTTGCAATCATTGATATAGACTATAAATATCAGAATCAGAATGAGCTTTGATGCCAAGTGTGCTTACGTACACAAGGATCTAAAAATGTTTTTGGTGATAAGAGAAACAAGCAAGTGCACACAAAACATTACAGTGAGACACAGAATATAAAACAAGGTAAGAGTATAAATATACATACAAAAAAATAGGACATATAACATAGAATGGCATATGTACATGTGCAAGTTGTAATGTTAGTGCAAGTTAGGGGTATGTGCAGTTATTTAATTAAATTTGTGTGAATTACATTTTTGTTGAATGTGAATTTTTGTACATTATTGCACCATGGGAGTCCTGAAGGCAGTTTAACTGTTCTTGTGGTAAATGGGCTGAGCGTAAAAACGGTTCTTGTGCCTGGTTGGGAGTGTTACTTTTGAAATGTATTCCACTACAGATTACAGAATACATGCTGTAAAATGTAATTGGTAACATATTCTTTTAGATTACCAATAATATTCTCAGCAGTCCTGACTGTCAGTTGTAGTTTACTTCTGTCTGATTTGGTGGCTGAACCAAACCAGACAGTAATAGATGTACACAGGACAGGCTCAATGACAGCTGAGTAGAACTCTGTGTGTCTCTACTGTTTTGAGCATGTTCAACTCAGGGTTGTTGTGACCACACCAGACAGACAGCTGTTCAATCTCCCGTCTGTATGCAAACTAGTCACCGTCACAGATGAGGCCAATGACCGTAGTGTTGTCTACAAACTTCAGGAGCGTGACTAAGCGATAATTTGCAGTGCAGTTATTCTTGTACAGGAGAAGAGCAGTGCAGAGAGAGTGCATCCCTGAGGAGCACCAGTGCTAATAGTGAGGGTCCTGGATGTGATTTCCCCCAGTCTCACTTGCTGATACCTATCTGTCACAAAGCTGTTGACCCACCGACAGATTGTGGTTGGCACGGAGAGCTGGGTCAGTTTGGTTGAGAGAGGATCAGGCATGATGGTATTGAAGGATAAACTGAAGTCCACAAATAGTTCCTTGCATAAGTCCCAGGTCTGTCGATTTGTTGCAGGATATAATGCAATCTCATGTTGACAGCCTCGTAAACAGACATGTTTGCTTGGTAAGCAAACTGAAGGGGATCTAGCAGGGGTCCTTCCGGTAGGCCAAAACCAATTATGGAATTATGGTGGTGTGTTTGAAGCAGCAGGGAACTTCACACTGCTCCAGTGATCTATTGAAGATCAGTGTGAAGATGGGAGCCAGTTGGTCAGTGCAAAATTTCAGACAGGCAGTTGAGACACCATCTGGGCCTGAAGCATTTGTAGTCTTTTGTTTCCGGAAGACCCTGCACACATCCTCCTCACAGACCATAAGTGCAGGTTGAGTAACAGGAGGGGGGTTGCAGGAGGTGTTGTGTGTGTGTTTGTGAAGTGAAGATCAGAGTGAGGAATTGGTGTGAGACTGAGCTTTTCAAATCTGCAGTAAAACACATTCAGTTCATCAGCCAGTTGTTGATTCTCTATACTTTGTAATGATTATCAAGCCTTTACACACAGAGTCAGGATTGATGGCTGAAAACTGTTTTCTTTCAGCTTTTCAGAGTATCTTCTTTTAAGTCACTTTGCTTTCCTTAGTGTATTTCTGGCCTGGTTGTACAAGATTGTATCGCCACTTCTGTAAGCATCCTCTTTGGCGTGATGAAGCTGTCTGAGTTTTCCTGTAAACCATGGTTTATTGTTATTGAATGATAAAAATGTCCTAGTAGGGATGCACGTATCCTCATATCTGTACGGTTGTCCAGGCCTATAGCTGCAGCTTAAAGAAACACTCTAATCAGTGCAGTCAAAGTAGGCTTGTAGTTCCAGCTCTGCTTCATTAGTCCATCCTTTACAGTCCTAACTACAAGTTTAGCTGATTTTAGTTTCTGCTTGTAGGTTGGGATAAGATGAACCAGACAGTGATCAGAGAGTCCTAAAATAGCACGTGGGATAGAGCGATATGCATCCTTTACAGAGGTGTAGCATTGGTCCTGTATATTTGATACATACGTTTTGTTGTCTTGGAGTGCTTGTAGAACACCGCTGCTCCTCCAATTAACTTCTAAATACGAACTTTAGAAGCACAGTTCATTCACCACGAGCAGTTTGTGTGCAACCAAGAAAGTTTGTTCATGCTGTGTATGTTGACTGAAGCTTGTATCATTAAAAATGCATCTGAGAAATGACAACATATATATATTTTTTTATTTACTTTTTTAGAGGGGCCACACTGACACACTGTCAATACAGTTAACTGAAATGGTAAAAATAGAAGAGGAAATGGGAACAGCGAGTGGGAGAGAGCTTATAAAACTTGTGTTTTTACTAAAAGATCAGTGAAAAAAGTCAGGTAACATTAGGTTTGCACATTTTATGCCTTTTACATTATTCATTAGCAGGGTGAAAAATCTCCTGTATATCTTAAATTTGATATTCTGAGACGTAGTCCATGTTGAAACCCATTTGCAGCATCTGGGAAGTACAGATGTGACATTACAAATGGTTCCATAACAACTGAAGCATATACCCAGCCAAGCAAGACAGGAAATGGAGGTACTAGATGCTTATCTGTCAGCTGTTGCGAAAAACACATTTCTAGTTGATAAAGTTAGCTTGACTGGATTTTAAAAGTAGCAAGTGGAAGATATGGAGCACTCAGTAACTAAGAAGCCTGGGGTGGTTAGGAAATGATACGGGAAGAAGGAAAAGGAAGAAAGAAAAAAACATATGTGGGAGGATGGTAAATTCAAAGTGATTCATATTTTCAAAATGTACTGGAAAATGACTATTTGACCTTCATTTATCCCACACACTAAAGAATAAAAGTTCCAGTTGGAACCTAAATGGTCTCTCTCTCTCTCATGTTCTTTAAAAATGGTGGGTCAATTTTTTTGTTTATGTCAGAGGCCAGTTGTCCAAATTCGACTTTAACTTAGTAGGAGCTAGTCAAATTACTTGCCAATATGGACAGGTTGAATCAGTTGACTTGCTCTCATCCTCAAAAACCATGAACAACACTATCAAAAAAAGTTAAATACGGGTTTACTACAGGTTTTTCGTGGAGACCACAATTTGTTTTGTGCATGATTTAATGGCTGCTGAGAGCAAGAAATCATGAAAATGTGAGAGATATTTAGAAAATAAGATTTTTATATTTTTCTAGTTAATTAGGTTCTTTGTCATTGTAAGAACTTTGCATTGTTGTGCCTGTACACTTTCTATTCTGAGTTCAATATAAATAAGCTCAATTGAAGGCATTTGTTGCATAATGTTGATTACCAAAAAAATTTTTTGACTCACCCCTCATTTTCTTTCCAAATATTCAGAGAGGCACTTACAATAGAAGTGATAGTGCAAATTATTCGAGGGTTTAAAGGCAAAAATGTGAAGCTTTATAAAAGCACCCACATTAATTATTCAGTTAAAATGCTTGTATAATTCAAGCTGTAAAGTTGTTTAAATAAATTTTTATAGCAGTTTGAGGGTTTACACTGTTATGTCGTCGTGGCAATGACGTTGTAAAATTGGATATAACTTTATACAAAAAAAAGGTTAGTAAGCGATATTATCTCAATAAAATCAGAGGGGGGTCTTGAGGTGTGGGCTGTGGTCTGGCGTGACAGGGCGTGGAGCATGGTATCAGGGCTGAATCTGTGGGGGTAGAGCCATGAGAGCAGATGTGGGCCTGCACTGTGCAGCAGAGGCGGGCCTTGACCATGGAGCAGTGGCAGGCTTATGACATGGCATGGAGTAGTCTGTGGCTTGGCTGTGACATGGCATGGAGCAGGCTGAGCCATGGCTATGACATGGCATGGAGCAGGCTGAGGCATTGCAGTGACATTACATGGAGCAGGCTCAGGCATTATGGTGATATGGGATGGAGCAGGCTCAGGTGTTATGGTGACATGGCATGTAGCTGACTCTGGCGTGGCTGTAACATGGCCTGGAGCTAACTCTGGCGTGGCTAAGACATGGCTGGTGCTGACTCGCGTGGCTGTAACATGGCCTGGAACTCGGGCTTGGCAGCCATGTTGTGGAACTCTCAGCATCCGCCTCCCTCACAGTGAACGTGGAACCAATGATCTGCAGGGTGAGGTCGATATATTGATCAGAAACAGTCCTTGAGGGCCACCTCATTAAAATCCACCTGGCTGGCCAGATCGCAGAAGTCCTCTACGTAATCCTCCAGGGGACGATACCCCTGACGTAGGCGGAGGACCTCAACTGCTGGGTTCATTATGGGAGATCAAGTATTCTGTAACGTAGCTGCTGGCCCCCAAACGCGTTAACCAATTACCAGACTGAACTATAAACAAGATAACAAGACTAATAAACTTAAAGCAATGAAAAACTAGAACTCATAATGAGTAACAAGACAATAAACCAATGAACACAAGACACATAAACAAGGAGGGAGACAGGAATCAGATGACTAGGGAACACATGAAAAGAACAGGAACTAAACATTTAAAAATAGAAGACATGAAATACATGTGTAATTGGTCATCAGAGCGAAGCAGACCTGCAACTGGACAAATGAAGGATGGTATCAAAGCCGTGAGGATATCCCCACCCCGACAGTGGAAATTCTGACACCTAAATCTCACATCAGAGTTGGATGCAGTCTCTGTTTCAAACTGGAAAGTTGGCGCAAGCAGTTAGAGAGATGAACCGCTACAACTGGATTCTGCTCAGCATCACAGAATCAAGATGGACTGGTGCTGGAAAACAAAAACTGAACGCAGGTGGCAGCAGGGACATGGTCAAGCGCCCAGCTGGAGAGAGAGAAAGCGTTTAGGGCGTTCACACTTGAGCTAAATTATGTCTAACACCTGTCTCTAATTACAGTGAGCATGGGGAGAGTGGCATATAAATGGCGATGCCACCACCAGACAAGACAGAGAGAGAGAGCAACACGTCTGTCCAGTGTTGGCTTGCTCCCTGAAGTTAGAGAACTACATGTCATTAAGAAGTTTGTTTATTGACAGTTTTTTTATTTGTGAAGGTGCCTGAGTGAGCCCAAAGAAACACTAAGAAGAGTGTACAAAGTGTGATTTCAGAAAATAAAACCCTTGCCTGCATGGGGTTATTGCTTCCCAAATCCTCCTTTCCGCGCCCAAACCTTTCCCTGTTCTTTGCCATCATTATCAGCAAAAACAAGGCTAACACACTCCTACAGTGAAAACCAATCTGCAAACGTCTACTGTATGTAAGGGTAAATAATGCAATAAGTTATTCATTGTATATGAACCAATTGAAGATACAGATTAAAAAGTAAAAGAGTTTCTACAACCAACTTCAAGATACCCTCGAAGATATCCTAATACATGATGTACTCTTCGTTATAGGAGACTTCAATAAAAGAGTTGGCAGTAACATCGAAGGCAGAGAAAGAACAATGGGAAAACATGGCATGGGTGAATACATGGACAATGGCGAATGGCTCATCATTCTTTGTGAAGAGAACGACCTTGTCATCGGTGGCAAACTCTTCACTCATAAAAATATCAACAAGCTGAAATGGACATCCCCAAACGGCAGAACACAAATCCAGAATTGTCATGTCATTGCCAATGGCAAGTTGAGATGCTCCCTGCAAGTAGTATGGGTGATGAGACACACAGACATAGGCAGTGACCATAATCTTCTAGTGGCGAAGTTGAGTCTTTAGCTGAGGAAAGCAAAAACCGGGGAGAACAGAAGACAATGTATTTAAGTAGCCAAGCTGAAGAACCCTCTAATCCAGAGAGAGTTTGGCATTGCCCTGAAGAACAGGTTCGAGATCCTCCAAGATGAAACAGCGCTTACCATTAACCCACTGGGGTAGGGCTGGGATAAACGATTATTTTTTAAATGATTAATCTAGCGATTATTTTTTCGATGCATCGATTAATCTAACCATTCATTTTTCCAGTCCGATTCGATTTCGATTATCTCCCCATTAATTGACTAATAGCAATTTATACATGTTGATTTACATATCTGAATGAAAAAAAATATGAATTCCTTAACATTGCAATATATGTTTATTGCTCTTAAAATTCCAAAATAAAAGACTATACAAGTGCAAAGTAATGCATTCTTAGTCAGAGGTAGCATTCAATAAAACCTTGAAGCCTTGAAAACACATAGGCCTAGCTTACTGAAAAAAGGTGCATCATATAATTCTTCTTTCAAATTAAAAAAATAACAACAACATGATGTCTAGCATTCAATAAAAATAATAAAAGGTCACCCAAAATACTTGTTTAGAGCAATTGAAAGTATACAGTAACCAATGTAAACTTGAGGGCTTTAAGCTAATACAGAGAGTGCTTTTCCAACAAAAAATTAATAAAAATTAACAGCGACAGTGGGAGCCAGCAGCCTGTCATTGCGTCCTTCCTGAACCAACAGAATTGAACATTTATGTTGAAAACACTTAGTCCTAGCTTACTAAAAACAGTGCATTTTTTTAATTCTTCATTCACATAAAAATAACAACAACATATAGTAATACACTCGGCCACTCACCTTATTCTTAAACTCAAAATTCAAAAATAAAATTCAAGTAAAAGTGTACAAGAGCAAAATAATGCATTCTGATGTCTAGCATTCAATAAAAAAATAAAAAGGTTACAAAGCCACCTTTTCTTAGAGCTATTGAAAGAATACAGTAACTATTGTAAACTTGGGGGCTTTAAGCTAATACAGAAAGTGCTTTTCCAACAAAAAATAAATAATGAAAATAAACATTCAGAATTAAACATTTATGTTGAACATAGGCCTAGCTTACTGAAAAAAAGCATCTTAATTCACATGCAAATAACAACTTACACTCTGACACTTTCCTTTCACCTTAAGAATACTGTGTGTGTGTGTGTGTGTGTGTGTCATTCAAGACAAAATACAGTGCGTTGCCGTGGTGCTAGAATGGAAGGCCATCTCCATTTTGGAAAGACGACATATCACGGAATTGTTTCCTTTTAAATGAAAGAATTCCCATACTTTAGAGCAACGAGTGCGTGCCGCCTTGCACTTCTGATATTCTGAGGAGCCACTCGTGTTGCTACTATGCTCTGGCGCCGCCATCTTTGTTTTGGGTCCGACGAATCGACGCGCATATTTTGCGTCGACGTATTTTTTGTGTCGACGTCGTCGATGACGTCGACGCGTTGTCCCAGCCCTACTCTGGGGTCGACGGACGCGCCGGCTCGTCCTGCTAGATATTTTCACCATTACAGCTGAAACAACTTAAAATACTCCGTCATTTTGGGGCATACATATAAGTGTAAGACATCATTAGAGACTATAAAGGCTCTACTTTTATTTGTGTACACTCACAATAAAAACAAAACGTTGTGCTTTTGTAAAATATAGAAAATAAAAAGGTTGAGCTTTCAGCTGTCTCTGTGTTCACGTCACAAAAATGAACTGAAACTCTGCGAATATGTATCACACAAACATGAAACATATGTCAAAAGAAAGCTTAAGATTTCTCATTTTAAATAAAACAATTACAATTAAAACAAATATTCTCATGCAATGTAATATGTATGAAACAAAGCATTGTACATTTTTTACAGGCTTAGCTCATTATAGGTAATGTGATCCCACCCACCAGCAGAGGCACGCCATTCATACTCTAATGTGCTGAGACAATCAAGGAAAATGTTACACGCCCCCGACAGTGTTCAGAGGTTTGAGGTAAACAATTCATTAATTTTACTGCGCGTTTGTAACGATACACATGTGATAGGAAGGAAGAGTTAACATTTTCCTCAGAAGAAGAGCGGGACTCCGATGAACGTTTGTATTTTGAAGAGAGACTTGATCCAGTTGAGGATACAATTTTGGACGAGTAAGTCATTTAGTTTTCATTAGTTGACATGCTATTTTATATAAACATGTACATATTTTATTAGTGGGACTGTTTCCAGACTTGCCAGACAGGATTCAGAGTATTGACATTTGAAATATTACTCCTAATAAGCATGTTTTAGTTACATTTAAATGCTATTTCGGCTAAAGCAGGTATTTAAATTGTATGCTGTATGATATAAATATGATATGTAATATGATATAAAATTATATGAATGTTTAAAATATATTTGATCTAGTGTTTATAATGCCTCATTATCATCAATGCTTATGCTTGCAAATATGTGTTCAGGTTAAATTAGTAAAATGCACTTTAAATATGCCTATATTAGAAAATCAGCATATTATAATGATTTCTGAAGGATCATGTGACTCTAAAGACTGCAGTAATGATGCTGAAAATTCAGCTTTGATAACAAATTTCATTGTGAAGTTAAACACAGTTTTAAGGAATAAATAAAAAAAAAATAATAATTTGCACTTAATGTGACGTAGAGAGAAGTGACGGAAAGCAACGGAAACAGCGGAGAGTTTACGGAAGTAAAAACAGTTAGTGGATGCGAGCAGAGAAAACTGAGTGCAGAAAGAGGGATAAGACATCAATATCCAGTGGCACAAGTGTCTTCTGTGTGGAGAAGCATTCGGGCTTAAAGACTGATGTGAGTGAAACGTGGAAAGAAGGGGAAAGCGCAACCAGCGAACGGTTATCCCAGGGACGCTGATGGTAGAATCAAACACTCTCTAGTCGGGAAAGGGTTGATTATCTCTCTAATCTGTGCTATTTGAAAACAATTATGGGCTATTTAGAAATGAATTGACTCATATTGTGAAACATTAGCGTTTGGAGGCAATGTACATATTGTTCGTGTTTGTTTACACTAAGTAACAGTGAACTGTGAGCACAAATTGTTTCAGTTTGTTAACTTAATGTGTATTAGGCTTATTATGCTTAAACATATTATGCTTATTATGTTTAGACTTAGAAATAAGTGAATGTTGAGACAGTTGTGCATAAGAACATTTTATTCACATAGTATTTTGTCTATATTTAAGTAAATGTTAATAGTAATGCTAGTGTTTATTTTTTGTTTCTTTAAGGTTATCAACCTATAAAAATCTATCAAAATTTTACAAAATCTAACAAAAGCTAATAAAATCCAACAAAAGCTAAGAAGAGCTAACAATTAAGTGGGTAAGAAAGCAACTTAACAAGCAAATTCATGAAGGAAGCTAAATGAACAAACTGATGTGATTGTCTGGATTTGTGTACCACTGAATTGAATTGAAACAGAGTTTATTTGGACAATCTGAACTTTGAATCTGACTACTGTTCAATCTGTTATGGAATCTTGTGATAAATGAATACAAGTTGTGGAAAGTCCATTTGGAGTTGTTCCGTGTGTCCTTTTGAATGACTGATGCTCATTTTCGAGTTAGAGGCAGATGCTGATGTGTAAAATTCCCTGGATAACTCGACATGCATTTTACAATATATTTAAATAGAAAACTGTGCTATTAAATTGTAAAAAGAGCTCAGAATATCAATGTTGTTTCTGTTTTTTGGATCAAATAAATCCAGTCTTGGTGAACAGAAGAGACTTCTTTTAATGGTAATGTAGGTCTAAGTCTTTATGTAAAGAAAATATATAGTCAGATTACTTCTTTTAACTTAAAACTTGATTTGGATCGTTAAGTCTCCTCACATTCATTCTCTATCCCTCATTGATAGGCCCAGGGGAGGGTCTTTGTCTCTTATGTGTGAATTACAATGAATATTCATGATCGTTCACACCTTCTAGCATATTACCTTTCAACACTAAAATTGTCTTACAAAAGTTAAATTACTATATTGTTTTGTATGAATGAGTGATCAGGATGGTTTTCACATCATTTTGTAGCAAAAACTCTAGTCTACAAGATCCAGTTCTCAAAAGTCTTGTGGACAAATGTTTAGTATGTGTTATATGACCTTATTTCAATGACTTTGTTTTTTTTGTTTTTTCAAAAACCATGCATAAACGTTATTTTCTCAAAAATACAAACCTGTACATACATGTTGCTCACATATTATTGTAGCAGTTTGTGCTGAATACAGTGTTATCAGACTTTAGCATTAATATGTTTTTAAGCAATTGAAAAAAGCACAAATGTCAAGGCATATCAAAACTTCTCCAGGGCCCAAAATACCCTCAGACCCCAGAGGGTTAACACCTTCAGTCAAGTAATGTGGGAAACCATTCTAGCATCCAGGAAGAATAAGTAAGCTGAAAGGATTTCAGAAACAACATGGAAATTCATTGAAGAGAAGACAACTGAAGAAGAAACTTCTGAACACCAAGTCTCCAAGATTGAAAGAAAGAATCTAAGGACAGTAAAGGAGAAATGACAAGTGAATTCCTCTGCACGAAGAGACAAAAAAACAATACACTGACCAACTTGCTGAAGACAGTCACCGAAAAAAAAGACATGAAAAATAGCTGACATGGGACAGACCCGCGACCTCCCTGTAAAATAAAAAAATGGAACAGTCATCACCGAAATACAGGCTAAACTGGACCGATGGAAACATCATAAACCACCCAGAACCAATCACAATAGTTGATATTCCAGAGGTGGAAATAGACCTAGAAATCAGCATGGGACTGATCACCATTAAAGAAATAAAGGAATCCATCCGGAAGTTGAAAAGAATCCAAAAGACGCCATACCTGTATGCTCTGAGATGCTGAAGGAAGAAAATCAAGAAATACCACGGATCTTCCAAGGCATATTACAGAAAATCTGGGACAGTGAAGACCAGCATCATAGTCAAAATAACAAAGAAAGGGGACCTTGGCAACTGTAACAACTGGAGATGTATCTCACTAATATCACTTACCAGCAAAGTCTTAAGCATAATACACAAACATATCTCTGTACAGTAGATACCATTCTACAACAAGAAAAAGCCTGTTTCAGAAATGGAAGATCCTGCATTGATCACATTTTTGTTTTACGACAGTACACTCTACATTGTATATGTGGACACCGAGCATCACTATGGAAGACCCTTAAGATGCGTACACACTGCCAGCGACATCGCGCGCGACAGTGACTCAATACCATTCATTTTCAATGCGAGCACAGCGACTTCCGGCAACACGAGCTGTCGCGACCGTTGGCGCTAGATTTGGGCATGTCCAGCGACGCGACAAAGTTGAGAAAAGTTCAACTTTGGAGCGACTAACGGAAGCGACAACCAATAGGAGAGAAGACGGGAGAGCTCACGTGATCCTTCTCTCTCTCTCTCAGCTCCTGCAGTAACGGAAAGATGGATGAAAGGCTAATTCTTGCTGTTAGAAATTTTCCAGTGCTCTATGATATGTCTCTTCCCAAGTACTGATTCCATTTATATTTAGTCTTTTCCCTCCAAAATGTTTGTTTTTAGTGGCAAGAAAAGAGATTCGCTGTCAACAGCAATGGAATGGCATCCGTGAATGTCATTTCTAAACGTTACTAGGCAACCAGTTGGGGGTAACACCCACTAGCGACGTCACCGCCAGCCACTGGCGACCTGCAGCGATAAAGTCGCTGGCAGTGTGTAGGCACTTTGGGATACCCCAAAATTTTGTCAACATCATTAAGTCATTCTATGAAACCTTTGAGTCAAAGTCATCCACCAGAACCATCTGTCCATCTTCTGTCTAACCATTTTCTGGTTAGTGCTGGTCCTGTGATTCTTTAGCTGGCAAACCTCCAACTTCATGACTCTTAAAGTCATGCTGGTTAATGTATTTAAGTGGGTGACTCACTAAACCTGTCAAGAAAATATCCTGGTTATATTTCATTTCAAAATTACAAGAAACAGTATATTTTAAATATAGAAAATTAAGCCTATTTTAGTTCCATTGAGATTTTTTATTTTACAATTTCATTATTTTTATAAGAGTAAAACAAAATTTCTCCCCCCAATACTGCAATAAAAAATATGGTAATTATGATATTCCCATAACTGCTATATGAAGAATAAATATATATTAATTACATTTCATATATTAATAGTAGTTTTCCCTTGGTGCAGCCTTTTACTCATTTTCACTGATTTACATGATAATAATAAAAAAGTGCAATAGCATTTTAATTTTTATTGTAATACAGTAAATAAAATGTGCCTGTGTGAAAATACACACATATATATTTATATACAGCTAAGCATAATGTAACCAACTCAAGAACCCTACCTTGCAAAAAGTGGTTTTTGAATAGTAACTGTTTCTGCTGAAGCTTTGAAGAACTTTTATTTTTAAGATTTTGGTAGAATTTAAAATCTTATCTAGGCAATTGGACCAACATTTATCCAAATGATAATGTTTCTGAATACTTCTCTGTAGCTCCCCTGAACTTCTCCCCTGCTAAGAACAGTATTTCATGAACTGGGAAACAGTTGTTTTGAGGAGGGCTATCCCTTGACTCTGGCTTGGCATGGCTCTGATACTGATGCATAGAGCGGATCATCATTCTTGAGTATGTTTAGGTTAAGGTCTAGACTGGCCCCGTCACAGTGATTTATGGGGGGTTGAACATTTACACCTTGGCTTTCCCTTACTGTCTGTGCGGGCCATTCATCATGGCCATCATGTAATGAATGGACTTGTTCAGTGTGGAGGACTTAACAAGGCACTATTGTCCAGAGAGTTCAATAAAATACGATTAGAACTGTGGTCAAGGAAGAGAAAAGGAGAGTGACTCCCTGTGGATTCGAGCCTGGTGTTGTTGAAGGAAAGGTGGCATTCACAATGACTACAAGAGCATTTGTTTGCTTTGAACTGTCCAAGAACAATCCACTCAAGTCAAAGAATGAGACTGGGAAAAAGAGTATTCCTATTAAAGCACTGTGGATTATGTAGTGCATACGTTCAATGGATCTACTTCCAAACTCACCAGAATTCCATGTTTCAGGCCAAATCAATACTCATGAATTTTGTGTGAAGATCCAACTGTTGTTGTTCAACTTCCCCATCAGTCCTTACAGAATCCGACATTTTCAGACAAAGAGACTGAAAAGTCAACGATTTATACACTTGAATGCTATACAGAAGACACACAGAATACCATATTATCTATTTTTAAAAATGGAAAGACAAAAATTGCCATTCACTCTTTTAATTCAAGGTTTTTAATTGGTTCTTTGTAACACCTTTGGTTTACTGAAAATACTTACAGACCCTAGTTTGCATTTTGCCTTGATACCAGGAAGTAACCATGTTGGCATAATCAATGACAAGTGGGATTTGAATAATGCTAGCTTTACAAATTTCTTTTGGTGTCCCTCTGTAGACATTTAACCTGCAAACTGCAGTTCACATGTGCCCTTACTATGAAAAAACACTTATCATATCGGCCTCTGGGGGCATTGCTTCAAGTTTAGCTCAAGAACTTTCAGCCTACTGTCACCAAATTCACAGTGTGTTGTTCCAGAATCTACAAGCAGGTGTAAAAAGGGAACTGCTAACCAGCCAAGTTTCAGTCTTACCATTATGGTAATAGGTACAGATTTATTTTTTTTTTACTTATTGAGCAATTACTGTACTAAAATCTGACAATCTTGTCACATTTTAGTTCTGACAATCTTGCCGCTAATTTCCCACTCATTATTTATATATGCAAATGAGTAGTAGTGGTGAACCTCCAGCAAACCTTTGGCGACAATGAAAAGTTTGTCACAAAGCTCATTTATTTGCATGTGAAAATAACAAGTGGTGAATTTGCGGCAAACTTGCGGCAAGTGTGCATCAAGTTTGCCAGAACTCTACATTTTTTTTAAAGGGTACTGAGTTCAGCCAAAAAAATGTTTTAGACTGTAGTGAATGTTTATTTCAACCCCAAAGTTATGTAGTAAAGTTTCTTCAGTACCAGCTCAAGTTCATAAATTAAACATTTATAAAAAACACAAACTTGCCTGACATTGTAGTAAATGTTCCTGTAACATTTAATTCACTGTACAAGACAATGTCCCTGTTCCATTTCACATCAGTATGTTACCTGACAAACATTTCCTCTGTGCTTCTAAAACACTTGTGCATGCGCGCGCACACACACACACACACACACACACACACACACACACACACACACACACACACACACACAAACACACACAGTCACAGTCGTAGAGCTTTTCACTTCACTTCTCCACCTTTACAGAAATGAAGCCATCTGCAGTGACATCTTACATATCACTGTTATTAAAGGTTCACGGAAGCTCTTTTGGAGCGTTCACTCTCTATCTGTCCCTCTCTTTTTCCCACTCTCACCCTTTCAAATTCTCTAATAGCTTTTTTCAAGGCATAGACCATGCAAAATTCATCAGAATCCACAGAGGAGCAGATCAGAGGCTGGCAACACGGAAACTGTGCTGGGCTCAGCAGACATACAGTGGCTTTCAGCCAGTAGAAAAAAAGAAGAGGTAAACCGTCAGATTTCAAAATGACAGCTTCTGATGGAAACATCTTGTGTCATTCAAATGTCTGGCACTTTGAACGCCATTACTGTACATCTTTCTGTGCATGGGAAGACAGAACGAGATAAAAAATCGAAAAAGTGCATTTTGCTAGATAAAATTTTCTTTTGCTCAACATTTATATAATGTCTTTGTTAAACTGTTGCTAAGAACAATTGTACAAGCAGGATATCTAATTCCTCATGATGTACTTCATTAAAAAGGTGTATCACAAAAATGAAAATTTCTTCAAGGTCAAGACCTACACCAAATAAATATTTAAAGGAACAGTTCATCATTTACTAACCCTAATATCATTTTAAACCTGTGAGACATTCTTCTTCAGAATACATAAAGGCATTAATCATTATTGACATAATGTTGATTACCAAAACAATATGGTAACACTTTATTTTACAGTGTCCCTGTTACAGGGCAATCACCTATGTAAGTACAGAGTACTAAATAAAGTAATAAAATTAAATAACATGTACTTAATATTTACAATATTATGGAACAGCATGTACTTACACACTATAATTATTTAGGTGTAATAGACAAGTATTATTACATGTGTGTAACAGGCCAGTCATGTTACATATCTATTTGAGTAATAGGAAGATCTTGCTACATATGTGGAACAGACAAATGTTGTTACATGTAATAGCATTACAACAACATTAAAATTACACATGATGCCATAGTATTAATCAATGTCAAATAAAGTGTATCTAGACTGTTCTTATGTGTACTTCTTGCGCAGGGTGGTGTAAAATATCCATTTGTCATTCTTTGGTAAAAGTAAAGATACCTTCATGGAAATTGACTCAAGCTAAGGTTAAAGTAGCTCATGAGAAAATGACTTATGTAAAAGTATTAAAGTAACTGATATTAAATTTACTTAAGTATCAAAAGTACAAGTAAATTGCATAAATTATGGAACAGTTCATTAAACCCATGGCAACTTATTTGATTGATGGTGCTCATCATTTACTCACCCTCATGCCATCCAAGATGTGTATGACTTTCTTTCATCTGCAGAACACATACAAAGATTTTTAGAAGAATATTTCAGCTCTATAGGTCATTTTGAGGCAAGTGAATAATGGCCAGACATTTCAAGCTACAAAAAGCACATTAAGGGAGCATTAACTTATCAATACTACCAGAGTGGTTAAATTAATGTCCTCTGAAGCGATTCAGTTGGTTTTGGGTGAGATCAAACTAAATTGTAATACATTTTCACTGTAAATCTTGCCATTGCAGTCTCTAGGCACAATCATAATTTGAAGCCTGATTTCACTTTATATTGCTTATCGCATGTGTGGAGCCCTAGATGGCGCTATAGAATGTGTAATCGAGCTTGAAATCCTGAGCACCAAGGAGACTGCTAATATCAAGGTTTTTAGACAAAAAAGGAATTATGTTTTGGTCTATTCTCACCCAAAACCAATTGGATCTGTTCAGAAGACATTGGTGAAACCACTGGAGTCTTATGGATTACACTCATGCTGCATTTATGTGCTTTTTGGTGCTTCAAAGATCTGGCCACCATTCTTCTGCATTGAATTGACCTATATAACAGTGATATTCTTCTGAAAATCTTTTTGTTTCTGTGCTGCTGAAAAAAATATAAAAGTCATACACATCAGGCAGTCGCGAGTTCGAATCCAGGGTCTCCTCGGCAACCAAATTTACCCAGTTGCTAGGGAGGATAGAGTCACATGGGGTCAAATTCTCGTGGTCATGATTAGTGATTCTCGCTCTCAATGGGGCGTGTGTTAAGTTGTTTGTGGATCTTGGAGAGTTGCATGAGCCTCCACATGTGGAGTCTCCGCGGTGTTATGCACAATGAGTCAAGTGATAAGATGCGTAGATTGACAGTCTTAGAACTGAGACTTGTCATCTGCCACCCGGATTGAGGTGAATAACCGCGCCACCTAATAAGTAGTGGGAATTGGGCATTCCAATGTGGGAGAAAAGGAGATAAAAAATAAATAATAAAAAATTGATTCAATGAAGGTGAGAAAATTATGAGAGAATTTTCATTTTTAAATGAACTATACCTTTAATGGTTCATTCCGTTCACATCAGAATGATCATATTTATGGGATGTGTAAATGAATGCCACAGTCCATAAAATTGGAACACTGAAGGAGGGAGTTGAGTCATTTTAGTGACCAGAGACTTGTGGGGGTGGGCTCTTTTCATTTGTGCCAATAAGCAATAACCCAGGCAACTGCATAGCAATGTGCTGAAAAACTAGTTTTTGCTTAGGCAAAGATCATTCAAACCTTCATAAAATATAAAAATAAGTATTGTAGGACATTTTCATGAGCGCTAGTAATTATTCATACACACTATACCTTGTTTAAATGTAAAATGAAAACCCATGTGACTGATGCATATGAACAGGTCTCCGGGAAAGTTGGGAGTCTGATTGCACATAACTTTTTATTTAACAGCTTTCATAATGTTTAAGCCTAAACGTATAAAATCAATTAGTAAAAAATAAATAAATAAATAAACCTCAAATGAGCAGTTTCTTGTCTTCCCCAGTGGAGACTGATGAAGGAACATGTAATCTTGCGCTCGCTTTGCTTGTGATTTTGATTCAGATTCGTGTTCCACAGAACAAATCATTCAAATTTAAAATATTTGACTCAAATGATTCTTTCGTCAAATGCATCGCGTACATTTTTGCATGTACAGCTGTTATTTTTTTGCAGTTTTCAGTCGCAAAAGTAATGAAACGGTCTGGAGAAATTTATCATAATAAAAGTATCAATATTCTCTTATGCAGTGACATGAAAGTAAATGTCCAAAGAAATATATAACTCAAACAAAGTACAAATATTAAAGAACTGTACTTAAATGCAGTAACACAGTATTTGTACTTTGTTACTATACAGCTCTGTTCATGAGTAACTATACACACACACACACACACATATATATATATATATATACATACATACATATGTATATATATATATATGAAATTACAATTCAGTGCTTAAAGAAAATATTACTGAATGCACCTTTAAGTTTAAGTTAGCTCCCTATTACACAGCTGCATACATGTAATAGCTTCATAATTACATTCAAATTACACCATATTATATAGTGTTAATCACTGTAAAATAAAGTATATCTAGACTGTACTTAAGTGTACTTCAAGTATGAGTGCATACATTAACAAGCTGTGCTTAAGTTTAAATGAACTCTGTGGTATACATCTCAATAGATGCCAAAACAAGATTTAAGTGTACTTACACATCCACTTGACTGACATGACATGGACATTAATGAATGAGACTGTTTTTTTTAAGAATATAAAACCTTTATTATAACATCACATTGACAGCAAAGGTTTCTCATTGAAAGCTATGCATTTACAAGCCACGACCTTCTGAATTATAAATTAAAATGTATTTTCTTTCTTTTTTTTCTGAAGTCGTTCATTTTTGCATTGCAGCTCCAAATAAATAAATGTACTGTATGTTCTCAAATCAGAATCAATTTTATATTAAGTTGGGGCTACTAATTAAACAACATCTTCCTTTGTAGACAACATTGTATTGAAATAGAGAAAACATTTGGCTATAGTGCATAATTTTATATATACATATTCTGTTTATATATAAGTTAGAATTGTTATTTTACCATGTGACAATTTATTCAGTTGTTCCCTTATATTAGATTAGGACTACTACTAATCATTTAATCATTTTCAATCAGTTTGTCAATATTTGTCTGGATTTCAAAAAAATAAATACTTTATTATGAATATTTGATATGACCATACACTGTTTTAATATATGATGGTGCTGATATAGAAAATAATAGCTTGATAAGCCAAGTAGTGAAATTGAATGTAATTTAACTCGTCATAAATTGGCCATGGCCCCTTTAAGACCAGGGTTTGGCAACTGCATAGTTTTGCAACACCTGCTTTCCAGCACTCTTTGTTAGAAGTGTGAGGAAAATGCATTGTGCAAGAGAGTTCCCAGATTTGTTCATCGGTTGATAATTCTTTGGGTATATATAACATTTTACACAAAACATGTTAAATTGCATTACAAATGTGTTCACAAGAGTTGTATGTTAAAATTGAGTATCTATTATGGGTTATTTTTTTATTTATTTTTTTATTATTATTAAAAAATAAATATTAGTAAAGTCATCAAAACTATGGAATAAAATAAATAAAACTATGGGAATTATGTTGTGACTAAACAAAATCCAAAATAAATCAAAAATGTTATATTTTAGCAACTTCATAGTCACCCTTTGCCTAGAATTTGCAAACATGTACTCTTGACATTTTCTCAACCAACTTCTTGAGGTATCACCTTGGGATGCTTTTTATACAGTATTGAAGGAGTTATTGGGCACTTATTGGCTGATTTTCTTTATTATTTGGTCCAAGTCATCAATTAAAAAAATTAAAATTGTTTTATTATTACATTTTTGTTTTATAATTAAATAAATTTATGTGGTGGCAGGATTATATTTTTGTCTTCAAAACTAATTTAAAACATTTAAGCATATACCATCAGATCAAAAGATTTTTAAGATCATGAGAAACATTTTAGTCAAGTGTTTCAAGTTTCAAAAGTTTTGACCAGTAGTGTACATACCAAACTACATATGAAGGAAAAATTATTACTTATATAAGAACATTTGTAATTGTAACAATACTTTTCTTATGATAAATTGTATTTCTAAAGAACAATAAATACACATGAGTGTGTGTAATGAGAGCATACCTACCGGTTACTGCATCACAAAAGCGTCCGTCACATTTGGTTCATCACAAAAACAAGAATCACAGCAAATGCAAAGAAGCGAAAGAGAAAGCATGAGAAAGTGAAACACAACAAAGTAATAATCTACAGGTTTCCACAAACAAATCTCTTATGTTATTGTAAGATGGGTGTAGAGTATGTGTGCATATGTGTATGCGAGTATGTGAGCGTGTGCCTGCCTAATACGGCCTCACAGCAGTCATGGCTTCTTTCACACTTCTTGTCAGGATGTCCCACTGCTTAAGTGTCCACCTAGACTAGTAAACATATCTAGAACAACTATTAGATTTTTATATGATATAAAATGGACATAAAACATGTAAACGAAAACATTATGATCAAACTTTATGAACAAGATTAACATTTTCCATCCTGCTCATGCCAATCCTTAAAATAGTCCTGTTGTGGCAAAAATGGCACATCACATGTTGATGACTGGTGTTTTGCTGTGACAAAGCTTACACCTTTGCCATCCAGCAGTGCTGTCTTCTGTAATGTGCACTGGCATGTAGGAACCAACAATAGGAGCTCAGGAGCAGCTGTGCTTGGGGATTCCATGCCAACAAGTTCCAAAGCAAATGTCTCACTGAATGCTTTATGGGTCAGTGGTTCCCCATCTGTCACTCACTCAACATTGTGTTGAGGTAGTGACATTAGGAGTCTCGCTTGGGAGCCCCAAAACCTCTCAGATATTTGAGAAAAGCCAATTAGAATTGGCCAGTGTAATTTGCATGCCACTCCCCCGGATATTTGGGTATAAAAGGAGCTGGAATGCATCCATACATTCAGATTTTTTATTCAGAGCCAAGCAGTTGTGTGTCAGCGAGCTGAAAAGAGTATATATTATTAGCAAAAGAGTATATTTTGCTCTATTAGAGCCAACACATTGACGTGAACATCTTTCTAAAGATGCCCTTCCTTCTTTGTGTAGTTTCTGGGAGCGGTCGTTACCTCTCCACATCTGATGGCCACAATCGCGGTCTCACATGTCTGGGCCATAAACACGTTGAGGAAATGTTCATGGATGGTTTGTGTTCTCATTGCGAGAACATGACCATGGCAACATTGCAGTTGTGGCTTTCTCTCTTTCGGGGGAAAGCCACTTCAGCCTTCCCCCACACAGGACCTTCTACCTACAGGTACGATGCCGGCCCGACTGAAGACGTTTTGGGGGCTCCAATGGGTTCGGTTCCATCGGGTAATCCCCCGCAAGTTGGATGAGATTTCGATCGCTGTATCAGAGAGCGCCATGGTGATGTTGGATGGCGAGGACACTCTGAGGCAGATGCAGAGCTGACCGCCATGGTTGCTCGAGTCGCCGTGAGTGTTGGGCTAGAGTGGAACTCTCCGTCTGCACCTGAGCACTCGCGGCCACGCCCCCCGGTCTCTTTCTTCCCGTAGGTGCATGACGAGTTGAAGAGGTCGTGGGGGGCACCTTTTACTCTCCAAACCAGATCCCTCAGCTCATCCGCTCACACTACCCTCGATAGCGGTGCGGCCGAGTGTTATACCACGATTCCTCAGGTGGATGCGGCGCACTTGTGCCCGCAAAGCACAGCCACGTGGCAGAGTTTCCCAGCACTCCCTTCCAGGGCCTGTAGGACTACATCGTCATTGGTGGCCAAAGCCTACAGCACCACTGAACAGGCTGCCTCCACCCTGCATGCCATGGCCACCAGCAAGCCCACCACTCCAAGGCACTGAAAGAACCACACTAGGGTTGTTCTGACACCGATGTGTTGCAGGAAATGCGTTCAGTGATCGACCTTGCCCTCAAGCGAGTCCTCGGTCCCGGCGTAGAGCTCCCCGCAGAAAGCTGACACCCCCCACCTCACGTCTTAGCACTATGACCCCAAGGAAGGCTCCTAATTGCTCCTGAAACAAACGACACAAGGAGGAAGACGTCCGTGGGGACCATGGAGATGGTGACCAGATCACTCCGTCCCCCGGTGGAGGGCCAGGAGGTGAGTCCTGTGTTCCCTTTGTTTTGTGTTCGCCGCACCCCATATGGGCTGTGGTACCCATAATGTCAAAAAAGAGTGATTTTCTCTCACCTTGCATCACACAGCTGGTGCCCACAGCCACCGTTTCCACAGCGACCAAACACCAAGATCGCGGAGAAGGATGGAAGAACGCGATAGAGCCTGTCCTTCCAGCCGAGATGAAGAAGGGGTTCTACAGCCCTTACCTCTTCATACCAAAGAAAGGCGGTGGGTTGCAAGGGCCTTGCACAGACTCTCATTCAAGATGCTAATAATAATAATAATAATTCATTATATTTATATAGCGCTTTTTTATTTCTAGGCACTCAAAGTGCTTTTACATAGTATAGGGGGAATCTCCTCAACCGCCACCAGTGTGCAGCATCCACCTGGATGATGCGACAGCAGCCATAGTGCGCCAGAATGCCCACCACACACCAGCTATTGGTGAAGAGGAGATAGTAGAGTGATGTAGCCAATTCAGGGATGGAGATTAATACAAGGCCATGATAGATAGGGGCCAATGGGGGAATTTGGCCAGGACACCGGGGTTACACCCCTAATGCAGAAGTGCACTTTGGCATGCATCCAACATCAGGATTGTTTTGCTGCTTTAGACCTAAAGGATGCATACACTCATGCCTTGGTTTACCTAGACACAGACCCTTCTTATGGTACACTTTCGGCCACCGGGCATATCAGTACAAGGTCCTCCTCTTTGGCCTGTCCCTGTCCCCTCGTGTCTTCATGAAGATCGCTGAGGCAGCTCTTGCCCTGTTAAGGGAAGTGGGCATCCGCATACTCAACTACCTCAATGACTGGCGGATTCTAGCTCACTCTCGAGAGTTGCTCTGTGCACACAGGGAACCTGGTTGTCACCTGGTCTGGCACCTCAGCCGTTTAGGGCTTGTGGTCAACTGGAAAAAGGGGCTATCCCCCGTTCAGAACATCTCTTTTCTCAGCGTGGAGTTAGACTCAGTCTCAATTTTGCGAGTAAAGTTGCTGACTACCACCCATGGAGTCGCAAGTTCGAATCCAGAGTGTGCTGAAGGTAGACTTTAACCGAAATTGTGAATTGCTTTCAGAACATGTTTTACATAAATGTCAGAATTTCAATGTAAATTCGTCGACAGTAGGTTGAAGGTTCTTCTGCTGAAATCAGTTTGTGCTTACCTAAATTCTAATTACTGCCACCAGTGGCCAAAGCTTGAAGTGTTGTATAACACAGGTATGCTCATGTTTCTGTGTGAAACGTCCAAGTTGTAATGCGAATAGTTTTTAATTGTCCACAGAATGGCAAGTTGTTTTTAGTTGTATATGATGTAATACAATCAACATGAAACAATGTATTATTAACCATATGCCCTAATCCAAAACCCAACCCTAAATATGACCATCAATGAAGTTAAAATGTAATCTTAGATGGAAAATGCAACCTCAGAGTCGTGCTCAATATTGCTTATGTGACCAGAACCCACATCTCAGATGTTGCTTGCACAATGATGATCATCTGTAGCACAACAGGATAAACTAAACACACTTGAATTGATGCAAAAATGTCTGTTAATTCAGGATAATTTGGTCAATTATAGGGTACTGGAACATTCAGTAGCAACATGCTTATTTCCTGCATTTATTTTATCCAGCCAAGCTATCGCATGGGTTTTTAAATGTTGTAATTTTAATATTATTAAATTTTTTGCCAAAACAATGGTTTCATGTTTTTGTATGTTGACATTTGCATTTTTGCTATTCCTTGAATGATTATATGTTTCATTTTGACAACTTACCCCTTATAGTGTGACAAAAATATATATATATATTTTCCTCTTTTTTCACACAGGTATAAATACTGCATTTGCTGTGCAAAATGTTCAGAAAAGTGAAAGAAACAAATGTAGCTGAATTTGTTTCAAGACTCATATTTGTTCAAATTTCACCTTGGATGCCTCACCTGTGACCTTGCATGTGCTTTGACCATTCCAGCCACTCTGAAGAGCTGCTCAGACCGTATTGTCTTCATTTCATTGGGCAGCTTTTGGTGACCAGGCTAAATAGGATCAGTTTAATTTTCATACACGCTTAATATCTGTTAAATGAGCCATTCCTTACCCTACAGATGCCACAAAAGATGTGCTGCTGATGCTATAATTATTGCATTATTCTCACCTTCATCCAAAAAATACTTGAGTGAACCATCCAAATGTAATCTCTCCCAGGGGACAAGGTAGCCATGGCTGCCATTTGATTTTCTGTCAAGGCCTAATGAAAACTAATGTTGGTAGAGGGGAAATGACTTAGTTAAAAGTTGAAGGGCTAAAAACTGAAGACGGTGGGATATTACAGCGATGCCTGGCTCTCCATTGACCGATGGCACTCCTCCATTTCTGGCTCCTTGTCCATTTATATTTTAATGTTTTGACAACCTTGTAAATTGCAGTATTGATGAATGCTATGGCAAATAGAAATACAAAGTTGTGAGGAACAGCTGTGTGTGTGTGTTTGTTTGTTTGTGTGTGTGTGTGTGTATACTGATGACTGTGATTCTAATTAATTATATTACAGCATATGACCTTTGCTATGTGCTGAAGAAACTCTCTTGTTTAAATTTGATTTGCCTAGTCATAATGCTGACAACAGACAGGGACCAAACTAATATAAGCAAACACCATTATGATTCAAGAGTGGCACAACAACCAGAAAAAGAGAAAGTTATTTAGCGATGTGGTCACTTATTTAGCAATTTAAATAAGTGACCACACAAATTATCTTAAGTGTTTTTTTTTTTTTTTTTTATCACAAATGTAATGTTTACACTTTTTACATACAAAAAGATTTATTTATTTTTTGAATAAAATAACATATAGAAAATATTATAACTTGTTAAATCTAGCATAGTTATCCACCATATATGGTAAGGTAACTTACGGTTAAACCAGTTACTGTTAACATTGTTATATATTTTTGTATTAGTATTATTTTTATTTTTATGGAAGCATTGCTAAATTACTGTTGATGGTTGATTGAGTATATTAAAGTACATTGCAACACTCTTGAATGAACATTTTTAAACCAACATGTCTTTTGTAGAAACCGATCTCTTGAAGTCTGTTGCAAAATGTTAGCAAAATTATTATACATGAATCCTTACACTTTTAGCGCCAGTTGAGAAAAAAAATTATAAATGACACTTGCTTTACAGATCGTGAGAAAGACATAAGTGAGAAGATTGCGAGAGTCAAGGTGGGTACAAAGAGCATCCTACTGTTTAAGCAACTGTGGTTATCAATATATATATATATATATATATATATATATATATATATATATATATATATATATATATATCCTACACACATTAATACCTTGCTATATTTAATTTATTGTTGTCACTCATGCAAAAAGAGTAAATGCAAGTAACTGATCGATTGTTGTGTCATTACTTATTAAAGGCTAATGCCTTAATGCACTCCAGATGTTTTATTTATTCATTTATGTTTTCAATTTGAAATGGGGTAAGGACACATTGAAGATCTATGTCACCCACATGAGCAACTCTGTACTTCACCCAAAACTCACTGTTCCCAAAAACCCTCATACAGTTCCAACATTGCATCTTAATTGCTTTTTATTTTTTGTATTTTTTTTTTTCATACAATGAACATGAATTGTATTGTTTCAATGCAATGTTCCTGTAAGCAATAAAGAGCAGTTTGGAAGCAAATTACTAGCTTTTGCTGCATACACAGGGCATTCCCAAATTTGGAAATAAGTTCTGGTAGAAATGAGCCTCCATTATCTGTCTTCTCAGTGAGGCAAAGGGGAGATGGGGGGATTAGCATTAGCATGATTAGCATTGTGTATTGAGGGTTCAGTAACTGCAGCCTGTGAGAGTCCATTCAGCGTAGAAGTATTTACCCCATCACCCTGCAGCTATTGCCTGGTTGCCCACTAAAGCTAAGCAGGGTTGAGCTTGGCTAGTACCTGGATGGGAGACCTTCTGGGGAAAACCAAGGTTGCTGCTGGAAGAGATATTAGGGAGGCCAGCAGGGGGTGCTCACCCTATGGTCTGTGTGGGTCCTAATGCCCCAGTATAGTGATGGGGACACTATACTGTAAAAAAGCACCGTCTTTCGGATGGGACGTTAAACTGAGGTCCTGACTCTCTGGGGTCATTAAAAATCCCTAGGGCACTTTCTCTTAAAGAGTAGGGGTTTAACCCCGGTGTCCTGGCCAAATTCCCCCATTGGCCCCTATCTATCATGGCCTCCTAATAATCTCCATCCCTAAATTGGCTACATCACTCTACCATCTCCTCTCCACCAATAGCTGGTGTGTGGTGGGCGTTCTGGCGCACTATGGCTGCCGTCGCATCATCCAGGTGGATGCTGCACACTGGTGGTGGTTGAGGAGATTCCCCCTATACTATGTAAAGCGCTTTGAGTTTGAGAAAAGTGCTATATAAATTGTAAGTTGTTACATGCTTAAAAAAAAAAAATTACAGAGCTCTGTGCCATTTTTTTTTTTACACTATATCAATGTATTGTGCTGCACTGAGCACACTAATTTGGGAAAACAAGAATTTGATGGAAAATTCATTTTAGCAAAGAGTCATGGTGTCTTTTCCTGAGCTCTTAAGAGATACTTCATCAGAGGTCCCATCACTTTTCTCAATAAACTGGCATTAAATGTGTAATCCAGCTTGCTTTCTTTTAGATACAAGTTTTTATGTATTCAAGGAACAGCAGAATGCTTTTGCTCTGTTATCATGAATATGTTATAGCCTAAACTTGTTAATATTCTTGCTGGGTGTCTAATGGAACCGCAAAGGAGCTGGAATGGGTTTAGTCAGACTAAGGCCAGAGGAGTTGGGATGTTTGTATGCTGCTGAATGTATGGAATATATGAATGTATGATGTGGTCAGGCCACATGTACACCAACCCAGTGAAAAGACCAACTTTAACTTTTAAGCCTGACCAGCTGAAAAGGCCAAACCACTTCTAAATGCATCAAACTAGACCAGCCTGGAAACCAGCTTGCTGGCCAGTTTAGACCAGTAAACCACCTTAGGTCACACAATAAAATAATAAAATGATATGTGAATTTGTTTTCCTATTTCTAAAACCTATTACATACAATTTGCTTTACATTTTCCAAGTGTACAACCAGAGGTACTTGTTTCCCCAAATCATAGAAATCATAGCATGTCATCATAATCACATGGGAGGTCAGCATGTTGTTTACGATACATCCAGTGCCCTAGGATCACCCACATTATGCCGACTCACTGACAAGTGTTATATCCTATCAAACATGTTTTCACCGGTAGCACACCAGACCTGAAGCATGTTGCATCGGCAGTGTGGGAGTCCTGGGTTCGGATACCTTGTTGAAACCAGGAAGTAATCACTTTGGCATAATCAGTGACGTGTGCTATTCGGAGGTTGCATTTTTCCCTCTAACTTTGCAATTTTACTCCACTGATAACTAGGTTTAGGAATTTAGGTTGGGGATACAGTTTAAAAAATCCTCTTCCATCCTCTGCACTGCATTAACGCCTGTACTGTTGAAAACAACCCGCTTCACAACTTGCTTTTGGCGCACCTCCATGGACAATACACTTGGAAGATGGAGCTCCCTTGTGCTATATGCCCAACAACGCTTATAGCTTTAGCCACTGGGGACAGTGTTTTGAGTTTTAGTAAGCACAGTTTTAGCTCAAGAAAGGTTAACCTACTGTTCCCCATTTCACTGTGAGGTATTATGTTTATTATAAGTATAATGCCTGTCTTGCCTGTGAATGACTGTCTTTCCTACCTGTCAACAAAGTCTTCAAAAATATGTTAAAATGCTTGGGTCAAGGTTTCTGATGTATTCAGCTCACTGAAAAGTATCTTGACAATGTACAAGACCTACAGCACCAATAATATAAATGCAGAATGTCTCTAAAAGCCTGGAGTAGTTTGTTAGAGAGGAAATTCATCAATATACCTTCTACTACAATATTGAAGAGATCCTACAATATTTCCATTCCAGCCCTCTACCAGCAAATTCCCTTCATCACCAAAGTCTTATGCTTTCACCTTATTTCAGCTTTATTTTGAGTTCTGAACATTGATATTGTGATTGCAACATTGTCTTCGTGAGCTTCTCGACGTGAGGATGGAACAACCTTTGGAAAGAAGGTACTTTTGGTGCAACTCTGGTTTGCCTGTTTTTGAAGCCTCTATCTATCTCATGGTCACCCTCTTGGCTACACTCCAGAAAAACGTTGGGTTATTTATTTTACCCAATAGCTGGGTTAAACATATTGGGCCATTCTGTTGGGTTAATAATGTCATGTTATATGAAAGCTTTTCATTTTCTTTATCAACATACAATATTAGCTGATTAATTAAATAATTTCCCCTTAATTGTAAGTCTGCTGTATTGCTGCTCACTTGGCTACCGACATAACACTTGCTATAAAGCCAGCCTATTTTAAACAGTGACATAGAAACTATTCATTGGGATGCTCCCCCTCGCTTCTGTTCATCCCGTTGTATGAAACATTTTATCTAGAAAGTTATATGTGCAAGGCACTAAATTATATAATACACAAATTGGACTCAATAAGATATTACACCAGGGATCAGCAACCTTTTTGACACGGAGTGCCATTTTTTTATTTTCCTAGTTAATGGCTGTGCCGATGAAGGATTAATAGTGGTGTTTTACTTATTACATGACCTGTTGTTCTGAAAGCAAAAAGAAACAAATGAAACACGGAATGTAGGCTGTCATCCACGCTGTCATCCACACTTTGTCCAAAGCAAAGTGGGCGCATTTACTTGCGTGATTAATCGAAAGAGAAGTGCTGCTGGCTTGTGATGCGCGAATGGCTTGCACGTGCAGCGCAAGTCTCATCACAATTTAATAGTTTTTAGCTTCCCATTCAGCTGATGAAAACACGCTGGGTAATCATGAGGAAGGATTTACATCAAGATGTAGATTGGAATGCAGGTGCGGAATTTATATAAATATAGTCTACACCTCTCTCGCCGTTGCTGGCATGCCAATTATTATCATTCCACGTGCCAATGCTGGCACGCGTGCCATAGGTTGCCGATCGCTGTATTACACAATATCCAGCATCTACATAACATTGGGTAATAGCCTAATCAGAAGCCACTTTTCAGATAGTTCTGCATCCCTGACTTTTTTCACATTGTGACATTTATCACTTTTATTGTGAATTTTTAATGCCAAAAAGCAGCAACATTTTGATGGTGTTCTTTTACCATTGCAGGAAGGTGCCTGGCTATGCCAGAGTCAGCTCCAGGCCATGTCACAGCCACACCAGAGTCAGCTCCAGGCCAGGAATTATTTGGCCTTCATCTCATCTTAACTGATAAGAGCTAAAGTCCAAGATTCATTGCGATAAGGATCCATGAGTTAACATTCATTAACAATATTAGTTAACAAACTAACAATAAACAATAGATTTTCTTACAGCATTTATTAATCTTTGTTAATGTTAGTTAATAAAAATACAGTTGTTTATTGTTAGTTCATGTTAGTCCTTACAACTAATGTATTAGTATATGTTTGAATTAACACTAACTAAGATTAATAAATGCTGTAAAATTGTATATCATTGTTAGTTCATGATAACTAGTGTTGTTAACTTATGTTACCAAATGGATCCTTAATCCGATTCATTGATCCTTAAAAGTTGCTAAACAAATTAATTCTTGCCATTTTAAATTAATTTACTATGGAGCCCTCAAAGTGACCTGTGCAAAAAAAAAATCTAAGAGACTTTCCGTGCGCACGAGAAACTATCGCGTGCGCACGCGTTACAGTTTCCGGTGTGTGTATAGCTCTTTTCCGACTGCATCATTGCCATCATTCATTTACTCAAAGATACTGAGAGCATGGATGCGCATGAATTTATAGAGATATATTTTAAACTTGGCCTTCAATACAAAGACATTACTGTCTATGACATTTGTAATACTGTCATGGCTGAGACATGCTTTGATCTTCCAAAGGACACTAATCAAGCAATAGACTTGTACTTGCATTTAACACGAGAACTACCGGAATTCTAGAACTACTAGAATGGCCATAGCGGTCATTCTGACCGTTCATACTAGACTGTACCAAATGTCATGTCATATTTACATTCGAAACTTCTACTGAGGTTTTAGAATGAAGCTTCTAATGTCTGTCGTCATATTTTATGGCGTCATCACCCGATAGTTTCTCGCGATAGTTTCTCGTGCGCACGTGAAAGTCTCTTAGATTTTTTTTTTGCACAGGTCACTTCGGGGGCTCCGTAATTTACATTTACCTTTGCATGGTGATATTTTTGCAGGTGTGGGCAGTTATGAAGTGAGTGTCAAACCCACAAAACTAAAGTAACTTCCAAACCAGTCAACTTCCTATTGGTCAACGATGTACATTTTAATGCCAAAGTTCTCCATACCTAATCTCCATTACCCATGTGTAATTTTTCATAGGGAAATACTTGTCCATAAGTCCATTGGGATAAATTTGTAATTGTGCAGATTCCTATTGAGATGACTGTATTTCATCTGCGTAATTTCATCGCGGAAAGGTAACTGTGACTGTACCTTTAGACCAGAAGCTTACTTTACACAATATGTAAAAGTAGGCACAAACCCTTGGCCAACACATTGCCAACGTGTGGCCTGGTTAAACCTCCTTAACTGTAACTTGCGTTATTGTGCGATAACGAACCTCATTACTCAAGGGGGCGATAGAGTCCCCTTCCAAAGTTTGTGCATAAAACATGGTGTAAATATTTGTGTTGCTAGAAATATAGTAACTTTAACTTGCTCAGCAATATTATTCTTAACTGTTTTTCCACTAATATAGCCTTTGACTTGAAAGAAAGAAATCACCAAATATGAGTCACCAATGAGTTTGTTTTCAAAGTTGGGTCTAGTTAAAATGATCTAAGCACATCAGTGAATGAAAACAGACTGAACTGTATGACGGTGATGTTAAAGATTTCAAAAGATTTAATTGAGGACTCAAGAGCAAGAAGATGGCATTTTGACAGTGTGATGTTTAATTCCTTTGACATCTCTGCTTGACTGTTTCTGTGGTTTTAACATTTTTGCATGGTAAATATTATCTATTTGACGTGGGCTATTTGTGTATGCATCCTTGCCTGTTGTAACCTATACAACATGTTTATATGACATTTAATGGCAATACAATGCCTGATGTAAGCCCTACATAGGCTTAACATGGCCCTACCTGGACACATTTACAGTACGAATTCAGTTATAACCACCCTGACAACCCAGACTTAGCCTATGGGCAGGCATGAATGTCTGCATCAAAAGTTTTGGATTGTTGACAAAAATGAATATCTACTCCAGTTTTGGATTTCTGGCAGCCTTTTTTTTTTTTAAACATTATTTGTTTACCTTTTGGTTGTTAGCTATGGCTTAAGGCCATTCACACAGGATTCATTCTTTGTAAACTGATGTAATGACATTATGCAATGACCAAAGACATCCATCTAATCTGATAAAAATACACAGACAAACCACTAAAAAACAGCGCAGATGGAATGCAACAACTGTCTTGATTGATCAGCCCCTTATGTTTTTAGTTAGCACTTTTTTAAAAAAAATTCTACTAGGAAGGTGTGTTTGTTGCACAGATTATTTGAGTGAATGAGCTATGAGTTAAATTATAATCCGTTCCTTTATAATCAAGTTGGATGTCAACTCCTATTGGTGGTCATGACCCTGCATCCTAATCAAAACACATCCCTTTGTCACAAGTTTAATGTCATGTTTTCTGTGATCTATTATATTAGTCTGCCTTCAGAGACAACATCTGAAGTTTAATGTCACATGGCAGTGTATATATATCCATCTCTCCCCTCCATCTCTCTATCTCACTCCCTCTCTTTCTTTGTAAATCCCCAGTGCTCTTTCTTTGACAATCCAATGGCTCTCACACATCTTGAAGGATGACATCCCTAATGTTAGTGACAAATTAATCCACTGGGGGAAAGCCTGTGACAATGAGCCAGCAGTTGGTCATCACTTTTACTAAATCTGTCATTTCAGATTTGCAGACATGTTTTGTAGGTGGTTGCATATATAAGTAAATTTGTATAACCTGGATTAGATTTAGGGGGAGGGAGTTTGGACGCTTACTCATATATTGTTATTAAATTGCATATGCTCCAAAAGCAGCAAACTGAGTTCGAAATATGGCACTTGGAAATGCAAGCTTTGAAGAATATTTAACATAACATATGGTAATATAAAACTTCTGCTGATCAATCAAGGTCATTTTAGGACTTTGCTCACTTGGGAACAAATGATTGTCTACTTTGTGAGTTACTCAATCTACTCCACGCTATCATTCAGGTAGAACTATTCTTTCAACCACTAAAGATAGCTTCACTAATAATCTTCCAGAAATATCATACATTCAATAAGCCCATAAATAGATGCGTCACAGGTGCATGGTCAGGTATTTTGTCTGAAGAGCAGTCCTGGGAAATCTCAGGAGACATTCCCTGTCAAAAATCTACATTTTTATGCTGTGGAATGAGAATACCCATGCCACCGCACTGTGGATGTCCGGACCCCTTACGGTTGTGTAGTTGTGCTCACAAGAGCGCGAGAGGTCTCAGACATGAGCTTGTGATGTTGACTCAAGGACATGAGAGCCCAGAGTGACATGAACATCCAAACTATAAAATCTTATGAATGTGGGAAGAGAGGACCAGCCTGCCGCATCACAAACATGCTGCAGAGGGACACCTCTAGCCAAGGCTTTAGAGGAGGCTACCCCTCTGGTAGAGTGAGCCCTAATACCTACTGGCGAAGCTTGACCACGCGCCTCGTAGGCCAGGGCAATAGCATCCCTCACCCAATGCGACATATTCTGCTTGGTGGCAGCCGCCCCCCTGTTGCAGCCCACATGAAAAACGAATAGTTGCCCTGACTTACGCCACTGGCTAGTGCAGTGGATATAAGTCTGAAGGGCACAGACAGGACAAAATCTGTGAAGTCTTTCCTGCTCCTGCGTTGTAAACGGCGGGGAGCAGAAGGCTTCGAGAGTGACCAGATGTACATTCGAGAAAGGTACCTTAGGCAGGTAGTCAGGATGAGAGTGCAAAATTGCTTTAGCCATTCCTGGGGCAAAATCTAAGCAGACTGGCAAGACAGACAGAGCCTGTAGATCCCCAATTGTTTTTAGAGAAGTAATTGCCATAAGAAAAACCATCTTGAGAGTCAGAAGTTTATCAGACGCTGACTCTAGAGGTTCAGTGGGGGTCTTACCAGATCCTCAAGGACTATTGCTAAGTCCCATGAAGACATCCTGGTCCTAGCAGGAGGTCTCAGTCGCATGGCTCCAAGAATGAAGTGAGCAAGCAGAGGAAGTCTCCCTAACGGCACACCGTCAATCAAGGCGTCGCAAGCCGATAGACCCTGAGAGTGGCAGGGCATGTGCCTGCTGACAATTTTTCCTGCAGAAAGTCTAGAACTGAAGCATTCTGGCAGTTAACTGGATCTGCATTATGTGCACTGCACCATTTTTCAAAGACAACCCATTTATTGGCGTAACATCTTCTAGTTGAGGGAGGCCTAGCACTTAGAATGGTCTTGATAAGTTCAAGTGAAAGCCCAGTGTCCCTCAGTTGATACCTTTTACAGGCCAAACATGAAGGTTCCACAGCTCGGGCCGGGGATGAAATATTGTCCCCTGTGCCTGAGACAGAAGGTCCCTCCAAGGTGAGCCGTCGAGGAGAGACATTATCTCTGAGAACCATACCCTGTTCAGTAAGAGGCAGGACCCTTGCTGGCGAACTCTGGTCAAGACTCCCGGGAGTAGAGAAACTGGGGGAAGCCCTTACAGGGGCATTCTGGGCCATGTATGCACCATCACATCCAGACCCAGGGAGACTGGTTGACTTAGAGAGAAGTAGAGGCGAAGAGGTCCACTTCTGCCCTATCAAATTTCACCCAGATTTGTTCCACTACCTCAGGGTGGAGTTTCCACTCCCCCGCGGTATTTTCTGTCTGGACAGTAAATCTGCTCCCACATTCAGGCATCCAGGGATATAAACTTCCATGACTGACAGGAGCTTGCCCTGTGCCCAAAGGAGAATCTGACGTGCCAGAGTGTTCAGCTGGCGTGAACGTATACCTCCTTGATCATTCATGTAAGAGACTGCTGCTGTGTTGTCCACCCGCACCAGGACATGGCAGCCTCTCAAATGCTGGAGGAAGTATTTCAGGGCCAGAAATACAGCCATCAACTCGAGGCAGTTGATGTGCCAATCGAGCTGATGACCCTCCCATTCCCCTTGAGCTGGACGACCACTTAAGACCGCTCCCCAGCCCGTCAGGGAGGCGTCTGTCGTTAGTAATTGTGACAGCAAGACGCCCCTAGAGTGGGACACAAAGGAACCGGGGTCTGAACCACATAGAAAGGGTACGAAGCGCGCAGCGTGTAACCCTTATTAGCCTTAGGGGACTGGCCCTTGCATGAAATCCCCTGGCTTTGAGCCACAACTGAAACAGTCTCATGTGCAGAAGGCCAAAAGGGATCACCGAGGACGCAGATGCCATGAGACCTAGTATTCGTTGATACTGACGAACAGTGCAACCTTGGTCTTGCCTGACTTTGCTCAGGGTGTTCTGAAATGGACACGATTCGAGCGGGAGACAATTGTGCACGAATTGTGATCGAATTCCATACACTGCCCATATAGGTAATTCCCTGAGTGGGAGAGAGAGAACGCTCTTTTTGAGGTTGAGTCTCAGACCCAGAGAAACCAGATGAGCCAAGACGATTCCCTGTGCTGACCTGCCAGTTCTTGAGAATGTGCTAGTATCAGCCAGTCGTCTATGTATATCAGAGTGCGGATGCCCTGGAGTCGCAAAGGAGCCAGTGCTGCATCCATGCATTTCGTGAATATGCGGGGTGATAGGGCTAGGCCGAATGGAAGAACCCGATATGGGAAGGCTTCACCCCCGAAAGCGAACCTCAGGAACTTCCTGTGTTGTGGCAGAATTTCTATATGAAAGTATGCGTCCATGAGATCGATCGTGACCAACCAATCGTGATATTGGATTTGGAACACGACCGTCTTGCTAGTTAGCATCTTGAACTTGAATGCCCTGACTGAGTGATTCAAGCCTCGAAGATCTAAGATCGGACTGCCAACTGATCACAACCCCCACTCTTCTTGGGAACCAGAAAGTATCTGCTGTAATAACCGGACTCATTCTCTGGAAGGGGAACATGTTCTATGGCCCCTCTGACCAAGATATTTGGCAGTTCTTTCCACAGTAGACATGCTTGCTCCGGTTTCAAGGTAGTGGAAACCACGCCATTGAAACGTGGAGGACGGCGAACAAATTTAACTCTGTAGCCTTTTTCTACTGTTCTTAGGACCCACATGTATCGGGAGGGTCGAAATGGATGATACATGCCCCTAGTCCTGAGGGGGGCTAACCCCACAAGGCTGGGCGCAAGACCGTCAGGGTTTTTTCCTCTTAGAAATGACTCCCCTGAGGTCTTGCTTTGGGGGCTGCTGAGGGCTACGAGCCGGTCCCCAGTCTCTACGAGGGGGAGCACGACTCGCCATGCTTTGTTTCTGAGCCTTCCTTCTAGAAGGACCGGGGCGGGGCAGGGTGCCTGATGGCCCCTCCCATGGAGTGCAGCGGAAAAGGAATTGCCTGAAGGCTTCCTCGTGACTTTTTTCGCCTCCTGGAACCTGGTGATAATTACATTCATAGTGTCATCAAATAATCCATGAGGCAAAACCGGGGTATCGAGAAGGAAAACTTTGTCCTTGTCTCTGATACCCGACAGATTGAGCCATTAGTGTCTCTCCATGTTGACTAAAGCAGACATAGACCGGCCTATGCGGGGAGAGACAGATCCTTGGCTCGACGAACCTCGGAGTAAGCCTCCTCATCGACCGTAGTGCCTGCACTCAGGTCTTTCAGCAGATCTGCCTGGTATGCCTGGAACACTGCCATAGTGTGCAGGGCAGCACCAGCCTGAACTGCTGCCTGATAAGCCTTCCCCACAAGTGTAGAGGTGGTCCTGCATGGCTTTGTGGGGAGAGTGGGGCTCTGATGCTGAGCCTGGCGAGAGATGACCCGCAAGTCTATTGAACCGGTGGCATCACCAAATACCCCCGTGCCTCAGCACCCACGAAAGTCGAATATATTGACATCGAGGACACGAAGACACGGGAAGTATAAGGTTTCCTCCATGAACAAGAGAGCTCAACATGGAGGTCATCAAAGAAAGGAAGGGACTGATGAGGCGTTCCCTTCCCTTGGCCAACAGACAGAAATCTGTCCTCCAACTTGGAGCATTTGGGGGTCTTTTGTTCCTGAGGCCAGTCTAATTGAAGCCTAACCACCGCACGAGTAATCACCACAAGTAATTCCTCCGATGATTTATTATCATGCCCGGACTGCTCGGAGGAGGGTAACTCGAAGTCCGCAGACTCAAGAGATTCATGGTCCCCATCATGAACCGAAGAGGCGTTGGAGCGTGCTTCAGGATCACAGGAAGGACCAGCTGGACCTGGGGAGAGAGCAAGCTATTGGGACGGACCCGTCTCGCTTCTCAGCCAGATCCATACGAGAGCCCCACGATGGAAATATGGGTGCTGACTTTCAGAAGCAAGACAAGTGCGAAGCATTTGGACTGAGAACGGATCGCAATGCTCGCACCTGTCCCACGCTAACGCAAGAGCAACATGCTCTTCCCCCAAACATACAAAACAAAACTGGTGTGTGTCCCTCTCAGCTATAGAGCGTAAACAAAAGAAGGTTTCTGCGCACTGCAAAATCCAACTCCTAACAGAGGAAAGTAGAACGTTTCTGACAGGCTCATGAAGCACAACACACACAGAGTGATCTGCAGACAAAAAATCTGACAATGCACATGAGACTATAAATTCTGGTCAAATTCATTGATGTGTTACACACATATTCACAGTTGGTCACACCTAAAGTTGTTCCCAAAGCGCTAAATCAACGCAGCATCAAAGTGTAGCTTTTGACAGGGAATGATGTGTGTTGTGAAAGGCGCTATACAAATAAAAATTACTTGATTCATTTATTAGAAAGAATATTCAGAAGAGTATTCACAGTATACATTACAGATGCAATACTGTACTAATCTTATTAGTTTCTGTTTTAAAAATGAAATTTTATCATTTATTTTACATGCTCAAATATTTGTTCATTGTAAGGTAAACTTTTGTACTGCAGTACATTTCCAAACAGTCATTTAGGAGTAGATACATTGGATATATTTCAGCACAGATTCTATTTGAGAAGATCAGAGGGAATGTCTCATGGGACAATACAGCATTTAAATATGACAAAAAAAATATAGGTCTTACTTGCCAAGTATGATTTGCTTCTCACAGGAATTCTCCACTAAAATATCTCATTATAGCAATTAATTTGATGATTATGAAAACGGTTAAGGTTAGGCAAAATATTGTGTACATTTTGAGTGTCCCAAACAAATTCATAGAAATTGGATGATCCATAGCCATAACAAGCTGTAGCACTAGACTAGTGAAGGAGGACAGGAAACAGGTCTTCCTCTCAAGGTACGTCTCTCTTTTAATTATGTTTTATATACACAAATACACGAACACACAAACGCTGGGTCTGCTCTCTTTCCTTTTTTCCTCTCCCCGTCTGGAGGCTCTGTTTTTATGCCGCTCTCCTCGTGCTCACTGGAATTAGAGACAGGTGTTAGGCATAATTTAGCTCAGGTGTAAGCACCCTTACCGCTTTCCTCTCCCGGACGGGCGCTTGACCACGCCCCCGCTGCCACACAAGCACTGATACATGTTTGAAGCATCTATGTTTATCAAATTACCATATGTTTACCTTGAAGATTTTTAACAGATTATTTACACACAAACAAGTACATATGTGACGCAGCCAAAGCAAAATGCTGTGTGTATGTGTGTTTGCGTGTGCATATAATTAACTTTTATACAACAGCAGCATTTTGAAGCAAATGTTTGCATGCCATCTATATTTTTCTACAGCATATGACTACCTGTTCTATAGTTCTACATAATAAAAAATTGTATCATGTTTCAATTTAATTTGAGCACAATGCACATTGAAAATGATACTGTGTATGAACATGGTCAGCCTAGTAAATACATCAATTTTAATATAAACGTTTTATCTCATGCTGTGCCAGAGGTGGACAATGTACACAACTCCATTACAAGTGAAAGTTGTAAAGACAGATTTTTACTTAAGTAAAAGTACTTGGTTTTAAAAGTACTAAAGTATCCTTTTTTTATGTAACACATTGTTTTACTATTGTTGCATGTAATACTTACAATACCTTATGCCTCTGAAGCAACCTACTGAATACACTGACTAGCTTGTAGTATCTGTGGAATAAAGAGCTTTTAGAATGTTACAAAACCTATAGAAATGAAACATCTGAATTGACAAAAAAGACATTCATCTTAATTTTTTTATTTAACACTCCTACCCACCCCCACAAAAGCAATATGGTAGTGTACTCACACAGCTTTGGCAGTGTGCACACATCTATGTTTATACATTCATCCATATTTGAATCAAGCAGATAATGAAATTGCTGTAAACACAGACATGGCGACACACTTTGGCTGTAAGTCCATGAAGCTGTTTCATACCTATACATGAAAACGAATCGGTTACTAACGTAACCTCGGTTCTCTCTAGATGAGGGAACGAGTATTGCGTAAGCTAGCTTACGCTACGGGAAAGATTAATCTTTTCTGAGATATTGAAGCCAAAAAATTATCCTTAATTTTGTATCCATTGTCAACGCAGTGCGGCAGCTGCAGACCTTGAGCGGGCTAAGCTAGCGAGCTCATTGGTTGCTCTGCGGCAACTGCTGCAGCCTATAGACGAGCTTGGGCGAACTCGCATCCAATGAGAGGCGTCCGCGGGCTCACTGCATCAAAGCCCGCCAAAAAGGGCGTGACTAGAATGCATATAAGCGTAGTTTGTAGGCTGGAACCCTGGTTTTCATTGAATGAAGCGAAAAATCGCTCGTGGCGCGAGCACGGCCGGTTACGCAATACTCGTTCCCTCATCTAGAGAGAACCGAGGTTACGTTAGTAACCCATTCGTTCTCTTACGAGAGGTTCTCTCGTATTGCCTAAGCTAGCTTACGCTACGGGAACCCTTTGTCAACGCCGTGCGCGCCAAGCATCCACTGCATGAGCCCCAGGGAATTAAGGGGGACCCGGGGGAGCCCTTGTGAGTGGGGAATTAATATTTGGCCGGCAAGAGTGTGGGCCAGTGTGTGTGTAGTACATAAGCACATAGACAGAGCGGCGGTGCCGGTCTGTGTGGACTGTGTCCCATTAATGCAGCTCACCAGGGGATCTGTAGCATATTAAACCGCTAGCAGTTTAGCCTGCAGAGCGGGTACTTCCAGATTGTAAAATCTGACAAAGGTGGAGGGGGAAGCCCAGCCCACTGCCACACATATGTCGTGAATGGAAATCCCGCTGGACCATGCCCACGAGGAGGCCATGCCTCTAGTGGAGTGAGCCTTAATGCCTAGCGGGCATGGTAGGTCTTTTGACGCGTACACGGCAGCAATAGCGTCCACTATCCATCTGGACAGTGTCTGTTTCGAGGCGGTGAGACCTTTGGTGCGCCCTCCGAATGAAACGAAAAGCTGCTCGGAGCTTCTGAAAGATGCGGAGCGCGCAGTATACAATCTCAGTGCTCTGACTGGGCAAAGGAGATTGGCGTCGCGTTCGCTATCAGATGCTGGTAGCGCCGACAAGGAAATGATCTGTGCTCTGAAAGGAGTACCGACCACCTTGGGGACGTAGCCGTGTCTAGGCTTTAAAATTACCTTGGAGTCACTTGGTCCAAACTCAAGACACGCAGCGCTGACAGATAGCGCGTGAAGGTCTCCCACCCGTTTAACTGATGATAGGGCAGTTAGAAAAACGGTTTTAAGTGAGAGGTGTTTCACATCCACGGATTGAAGCGGTTCGAAAGGGGGGGCTTTCATAGCTTCGAGAACTATAGAAAGGTCCCAGATAGGAACCGATGGGGGGCGCGGAGGGTTCATCCTTCTAGCTCCCCTGAGGAAGTGGATGACCAGCTCGTTTTTACCCTGTGACTGGCCGTGCAGGGGTTCAGTGAACGCCGTGACGGCCGCCACGTACACTTTGAGCGTGGATGGGGATCTGCCCTTATCCAGCAGCTCTTGTAAAAACACGAGCAGCGGCGACACCCCACAACGGACATGACTTGGTCCAGGTCTCTGTCGGTGCACCATTTTGAAAACACAGACCATTTTGACGCATAGAGTCTTCTCGTGGAGGGGGCTCTAGCGTGTATGATGGTGTTTATTACTCGTTCTGGCAAAGCGACGGGTAGTCGCTGATCACCCACGCGTAGCGCCCAGCCTCTGGGTGGGGATGCCAGATCGTTCCGCGAGCTTGCGAGAGGAGATCTCCTCTCACTGGGATGGGCCACGGCGCTGTCAGTGACAGCTGCGTAAGCTCCAGGAACCATGTTTGATTCTCCCAGCGCGGGCTATGAGGAGCACCGAGTGGCACGCTTCCCTGATCCTCTGCATTACCTGTGGCAATAGCGAGACGGGAGGGAAGGCGTAAAGCGGGCGGTTGGGCCAGTCCTGGGCCAGCGCGTCCTCGCTTCGAGAAAAATATTGGGCAGTGAGAGTTCTCTTCTGACGCAAAGAGGTCTATCTCTGCTCTGCCGAATATGCGCCATAACGTCTGGACTGTTTAAGCATGCAGGGACCATTCCCCTGGGGAATATTGTCTCTGGACAGTCTGTCTGGGCCGTCGTTCAGGTGGCCTGGCACGCGCGTCGCCCTCAGCGAGCGCAGGTGGCGCTGGGACCAACTCAGTATGCGTTTCGTCAGATGGAAGAGGTTCCTGGATCTGACACCGCCCTGACGGTTTAGATAGGATACCACAGACCTGTTGTCCGAGCAGACCAGGACGTGGTGACCCTGAATGATCGGGAGGAAGCGCACGAGCGCGTACTCGACCGCTATCATTTCCAGACAATTTATGTGAAGGAGCTTTTCCTGAACTGACCATAGGCCAAAAACCGGAGAGCCCTCGCAGACCGCGCCCCAACCCGTGTTGGACGCTGCCTGTCGAGATGACTTTTCGGCGAGATACAGCTCCCATCGTCACTCCCCGCTGATACCACTCGGCCACTGTCCAGGGCTGCAGAGCTGAAATACAGGTCTGAGTCACTCTGATTGGCTGGCGCCTGTGGCCCAAGCCCGGCGAGACGCCGGTGTTTAGCCAATGCTGAAGCGGGCGATGCGCAGTAAACCCAGCTGAAGTACTGCTGCGGCTGAGGCCATGTAGCCTAGCACTCTCTGAAACTTCTTCAGAGGTGTGAGGCTGTTCATCTGAAATGACACGGCTAGTCGCTGCACACGGCGCCGCTGTGTAGATAAGCGAGCCGCCATTGCCACTGAGTCTAGTTCTATTCCAAGGAAGGAAATTGTCTGACTGGGCTGTAGTGAGCTCTTGGTCCAATTGACTGCAAGGCCCAAACTGTTCAGATGACTGAGGAGAACTGTCCTGTGAGACAGAAGCTCCGTATGTGATTGTGCCAAAATCAGCCAATCGTCCAAATAGTTCAGAATTCGCGAAACCCTGACTCCGCAGGGGTGCGAGCGCCAGCGCCCATGCACTTTGTGAAAGTACGGGTGCTAAGGACAGGCCGAACGGAAGGACGGTGTATTGATAAACCTGGCCGCCGGCTGAATCTGAAGAATGGCCTGTGACGGGATTTATCTGAATCTGAAAGTATGCATCTTTCAGATCGAGAGAAATAAACTAGTCCCCTGGCGCATCATGCGCGAGGAGTTTGCTGGTTGTAAGCATTTTGAACGGTCTTTTGCAAGCTTTGTTCAAAACCCTGAGTTCTAATATTGGTCTGAGGCCGCCGTCTTTCTTGGGGACAAGAAAATAACGGCTGTAAAACCCCGACTCGCTCAGGGGAGGCGGCACTCTCTCTATGGCCCTTTTGCACAGAAGGTTTGCTATTTCTGAACGAAGCATGCACGGTGCTTCCGTGTTCACAGTAGTTTCGAGCAGTGCTCTGAAGCGAGGAGGACGGCGATCGAACTGTAGCAAATAGCCCTGTTTTATTGTGCTTAACACCCATTCAGATATCCCTGGAATATCTTCCCACGCTTTGAAGCGTAATGTTAGAGGGTGAGTGGCCAAATCGCTCTGATTGCCGCGACACAGCCGCTGAACAGAATGTGTGAGCGCTTACTGTGCTTATGCTGGACTGCTCGCAGACAGCATGGACAGGCTGTTCTGTGAGTGACTTCCGATTGAGGTGAATGGGGAAAGAGTCACGCCTGTTAAGTGATACGCAAGCATAGTCCCGGGCACGGGACTTACATACAGAGAAGTGTTTGCTGGCCGTGTGACAGAGCGGGCAGAGAATGGACGCACGCACGTATTCGTGAGCGCATTTATTGACTCTAACACTCGAAAGTGGTTCAGTAACCGCTTTTGAGTGTGCTCTGATGGGGACACGGAACGTGTAATGCTTGTGTGTAGAGGTGAACACTGGATTGTGGGCACATTTTCTACACATAAGGCTGGTCGTGTGACAGAGCGGCCAGAGAATGGGCGCCGCGACGGATTCGTGGGTGCGCTTATTAACCCTAACACTCGGGCGGTTCGTAACCGCTTTATGTGAGTGTGCCGTGATAGGGCCACGGGATGTGTAATGCTTGTGTGTAGGGGTGAACACTGGATTGTGGGCACATTTTCTACACATAAGACATGTTTGCTCTCTGGTATGGACACGGGATGTGTAATGCTTGTGTGTAGAGGTGAACACATTTTCTACACATATGGCATGCTTGCTCTTTACCAGATTTATTTGGGTCGTCGTGAAAACGGCGTTTGAGCGCAGGCAAGCGGGCGTTAACACCGGCTTGTTGGCTGCTGAATCTACCACTGTAGTAGCCTGAAGGAAGGGGACTGACAGGGGGCGAAGCTTTGACGGTGGTCCGGCCGCAGCGGGACTGATCCGTCGCTTTGTCAACAAAGCTAGGAGGACTTCGGTTGTTCAGGTTTCAGCGCAATTCTAGTCCGAGGCCCGCGGGGCGGCGGTCTGCGGCGGCTGTCTGAGCGCGATCGAGGGCGGCCGCCCTGTCGACGCTGAGAAGTCTGGCTTTGTTGAGCTGGGCGCTGTGAAGAGGCTCGTGCAGGAGGCTCACGTGGGCGGCCTGCAGAGGAGCTTAGCCGACGAGGCAGAAAGAGATTCATGGCTTGTGTGGCTTTTTGGACCTCTGAAAACCGGTCAATGATACCACTCACCGCTGAGCCGAAGAGACCGGATGGAGAGAGCGGTGCGTTGAGGAACGTAGAGCGCTCTGCTTTTCCCATGTCGGCTAGCGTTAGCCACAGATGTCTCTCGGTCACAGTCAGCGGCCATGCACTTCCCTATAGCTTGGGCTGCAGCTTTGGTAGCGCGGAGGGCGAGGTCCGTAGCACTCCGTATGTCTGCAACCGCCTCTGGATGCCTGCTTTCCTCATCCCACTCCCACAGAAGGTCCGCTTGGAGGATCTGTAGGACGGAATAGGCGCGGCCAACACAGGCGGAAGTTGTTCTGCAGGCCTTAGACGGGAGCACTGGTTTAGACCGCCATCTCGCGGAGGGCAGGCAAAGGTGTGCTGCTACCGCATCCTCGACCGGAGGGATGGAAGCATAGCCCTTCTCAGTGGCGCCGTCCACCGAAGCAAGATCGGAGGGGATCGGACCCTGGCCGAGAAAGGCGCGTTCCATGATTTGGAAAGCTCGGCGTGGAGTTCCGGCAGGAAGGGAGCGGCCCGGGTAGCGGGTGCTGCGCAGCGGCGGCTCTGTAGAAAGCAGCCGTCAAGTCTGTTGGGTGCCTGCTCAAGGGGCAGTGACCACTCGAGCCCGAGGCGGTCGATGGCCTGTGTGAGGAGGCGTGTTAGTTCCCCTTCGACTCCGGCGTGGGTCCTGCTGGATTCCTGGGCCGAGGAGGAGGCGTGTGAGCCTGACCACTCCTCGCTGTCTGAAGCCATGATGGAACAGCCCTTATCCTCCGTTTCTTCGTCCGAGATGGCAGCAGAGCAGCCGCTCAGCAGCAACTGCGCGTCCCAGGTGGGCGGGGAAGGTGAAGGCGATGCTCGAGGGATGGGCTCCGGCGAGGCAATCGCTTCTACCACTGTTTCCGGCAGCCTTTGAGAGCGGCGCTTTTTTCTGCACTGCTGAACAGAAGGTGGCGCGGCGGCTTCGGTCCTGAGCGCTTCGAGTCGAGCCCGCAGGGTCCACATCGGCAGCTCCTCGCAGAGATCGCATCCGCCTTCAGCGAGGGCGAGCTCTGCATGCCCCAGTCCCAGGCAGAGAGCGCAGATGATGTGGCGGTCTCCGTTGCTGAGAGGAGCGCGGCATGAGGCGCAAGTGGAGTGAGGCATCTTAAAAAAGACGCTCGTACTCTTTTGTGAATTTCTTTAAGAACTAGCTTGCTTTTAAAAAGGATACGTCGCCGGATGGCGTAGCTCGCAGGACGGCTGAAGGTGGCGAAGACGGCCGGCTTCTTCGAGCGCTGTCCACGCTTGCTTGATGCCCCTCGAATGGCGACGCGGCTTCCGGTTCAGTGATGCGAAGAGCTTCGCTGAAGAGATGAAAATCAGGGTTCCAGCCTACGAACTACGCTTATATGCACTCTATTCACGCCCTTTTTGGCGGGCTTTGATGCAGTGAGCGCGCGGACGCCTCTCATTGGATGCGAGTTCGCCCAAGCTCGTCTATAGGCTGCAGCAGTTGCCGCAGAGCAACCAATGAGCTCGCTAGCTAGCCCGCTCAAGGTCTGCAGCTGCCGCACTGCGTTGACAATGGATACAAAATTAAGGATAATTTTTTGGCTTCAATATCTCAGAAAACATGAATCTTTCCCGCAGCGTAAGCTAGCTTACGCAATACGAGAGAACCTCTCGTAAGAGAACTGCTCTCTCTGGCTCAGCGGTAGCACCAACTCATTTGAATATTCCATTATGATTTTTGTCAAAGGTTTAATACACAGGCGAATCATTATCATTTAGGAAAGAGATTGTGTGGGTGTTTGAATCGAGATTGTGATCTTTTTACGATTTAATCGTGCACCTCTACACATAACTAGAATTATTATGTAAGGTTACAACAAAAAAAACTATAAATGTTAAAAACTAACTTATTAACTCTTAAGCTCATTTACATTTGAATTCATGCTTTTGCATGCTAACTAACGTCATTGTCAAACCTTACCTATGAGACAGCGGTGTATCCACAAAGCTATTGCAACTTGGTGGGCAAATCCATGAAAAATTATTTGACTGACCATAAATCATACTGAAACTTTAACTCTAAAGCACAGATAATTTAAATCTTTCACAAGAAATTAAAAGTTTACATACCTCAATTTGCTTCCGCAGTTTGGACCGCAACTTTTTGAAGGCTGTTTATGGTTTGTTTTAGGCAAACAAAGCAAACATATAAAATGAATCTTTAAAATTTTCAGGAAACTGGAATTTTTTTTATTCTGGCAAAAGAACAATCACGTTTTAAAGAAGAAAAAAAATCATCCACTGATTTTCAAAGCTGCTACATAGTAACAACTTTCTACTCAAGGACCTTGATAGAAATGTAGTGGAGTGAAATGTACAATATTTGTCATTCAAATGTAGTGGATAAAGTCACAAGTTTCCAGAAAAAATAATACTCAAGTAATGTACATATCCTCAAAAAGTGTACTTAAGTACAGTACTCAAGTAAATGTATTTCGTTACTTTCCACCTCTGTGTTGTGCCTATATCATATTTACATTTAACAGGCATTTCCTTGTTTGAATTGTGGTCTTTGATTTGTTTTCTGAAAATACAGTTAAACAATATGCTAAGTGACAAATAATTAGAGAAAACTAATGAACCTCTAGGCTCTTTTCCATGAATGCAGCAAGTTAAGGCATCATAGCTACACAATGCAATGCAAAGGGTGTTCAAAAAGTAGGATGCATGATTATGTTGCCTTCTGAGATACCTTCTTTTTGCCAAATTCTAAAGCAACATCAAATGTATCATTCAGAAAGAGAGCAATCCCATTATACATAACTATGAACTCAGTAAACAAAAATCTGTCTAAGATGGCGGCAAATGAAGAGAAAAGTTGATAGTAAATATACTTACATTTCATTTAATACTCAAAAATGATGATACAAAAATGTCAGTCTTATTATAAATATAAAATGTTTACCCAATAGTCGTGTGTGCATCTGTATGTATTTTGGATGCTTATATTATCGCATTGTTAACTTGTAGACGAGTCTCGTGTATTCTTTGTGTGAAGAGCACTATTTTGCTATATGTTGGTTTAGGTATTATGTCCTAATTTGAGTTAGTTAATACGGTCTTCCAGCCTGAACAGTGCCCCAGAACCTCTAACACCAGGAAACCAGAACAGCCTGAGCTGTGGTACCAGCTAGGACAAGCAACCTACCATAGGCTTGTTTAAGATGGTTTCTTCAGCAGGAGTGTTTCAAATAGGTCACGTATGAGATTCTATTTCAGTTAGATAGTTGCTTATGTAGGCAGTAGTCACCAATTAATCCACTATGGAACACATCTACAGACTACGACAAACCTCCTAATATTAAGCCCCAATGCGCAACTTTTCCAAAACTACCATCTAATATGTCAGCCAACAAACTTCCCAGAACTACTGCAGCCCCTGGTCTGTTTTTCCTCTGGGAACTGCACAGGACAAACACAATAACAATCAGGAGATAAAAATAAATGAGAAAAAAATCAATAAAAATGCACTTTGGCTGACAATTTTCAATGGCATTACGCAGGTTCTCTGAAGACCGGCAGCGTTTTGTGATTGGATTGAGTTTTGATTGACAAATAATAGCCCGGTATATGTTTACCATTCACCACCAGGGGAAGTAATGGTCAGACATCTCACAGGTGAGGGGCAAGAGGGAATAATTAGGCCCAGCTGCCTGAGGTAAGCCCCGGCAGAGGGACTTCGTTAGCAGGGAAAGAACAGGGGAGTGAGGGAGATATAGATAGAGAGACATTTATGAGGAAAGCTGTGATGAAGAGGAAGTTTAGGGCAGAGACAGGGCTCCCAGAGGATCCAGAATGGCTGCTCACAGCAGCTAGTTGACTGGACTTATGTGGCGATAGAGGTAACTGCTACAACCAGGACAAAGAATAGCTCTACAAGCAGAGGCTCACTCCTCAGGCTGTCACTCCTTGAAAAATAAGACACCATTTAGGGAACCTAAAGGTAGTTAAATCATTCTACTTTACTGTCTGGTAAATTCATAGACAGCACTTAGGATCCCAACTTAGAAATATCATGTAACAAAAATGAACAAAGCTCACCATGAAACTGAACATATAAATGTCCATGCACAATGACCCAAGTCAAGGATAAAAAGTAAATCCCTACACATGTCAACAAATATATATATATATATATATATATATATATATATATATATATATATATATACATACATATATCTCTCTCTATATATATATATCTATATATATCTCTCTCTCATATATATATATATATATATATATATATATATATACACACATACATATACATACATCATACATATATACACATACACAGTACGGTGCAAATGTTTTAGGCACTTGTGAAAAATGTTGCATTGTGAAGGTGTCTTCAGAAATAATACCATAAATACTTTTCATTTATCAATTGATGTTATACAAAGTTCAGTAAACATAAAAAAAGCTATGTTGGGCCTCATGTATTCAGATACAAGACAAAGGCAGGCCTAACACAGTCATAAAGCCTGACTGAGGCCCACAAAAACAAAGTCATAAATCTTGCCGATAAAAAATGCGCCAAATTCAAACAAAGGGAGTACAAAACTGACTACAAATCCCAAGAAGCCTTGCTCACTTTACAACTGTGTGAAATTCCAAAGGATCGAACTCTCAACTCCTATTGGATGAGGAACTCAACAGAACGCACCTTAACTATGATGTCATCAGGAGTAGAAATACCTCGGAAATCGTTCTGTACCTTGCTTCCAGTGACTTTGCTCGCCGTGCATAGACGCAGTTAATCGCTGCTCTCAGTTGTTGCCTCGTTGCACAAGGAAGTAACTTGAAACTGCGGCCATACAATCTCCATCTTGCTGGACGAGTTGAGATTACATTGTGTTCTACCGAACACTTTATGGATCCAAAGGAAACCGCTGAGCAATCCGCATCTTCATCTGTTTGCCTGCAGAAGTGAAGAAAGAAGGATCCCCTTCCCTCTTCAATCAAGTTGATGTCACTAATTTCTCCGCCAGCCCAACGAGATTTAGCAGCCACCCGCCGACAGAGCGAGGAAACGGCCTCCCGTCATCACCCGAGCCTCGAGGAACCGAGTCAGAGTCAAACGACGGATGAACACACGTTCTACATGCGTCCTCACGCGATCCAAGTAAGAGGTTAATGTCTGGGCAGAGATAGAATATTTAGGTCTATTATTCTTGTGGATCAAGTTTATTGTTTGTATGGTTTACGGACCACCGAGTCCGCTCATTGTTGCTAATAATACTCAAGGTATTACTGTAACATAATCTTATCACAAATGAGAGTTTGCTGTGTTGTAATCCAACCGCGTTGGACTGTTGTGTATTTATGCCATCGCGGATGAGACCGGCACACTGTGTTTATCCATTAAAGAACCAAAGGCCGCGGGACGGGTTACGCGTTCACCACTAGCTGTCTCTGAGTGATAAACTAACAGTTGCCTTCTCTCCCATGATCGCCAAACCGGCATCGGCACTGCCACTGCCACTCTCTCTCTCTCTCACACACACACACTTTTTTTTTTTGCAGAAGGAACTGGGAGACTAGTCAGGATCAAGGGAAAGATGAATGCAGCAATGTACAGAGACATCCTTGATGAAAACCTGCTCCAGAGCGCTCTGGACCTCAGACTGGGGTGAAGGTAAATCTTCCAACAGGACAACGACCCTAAGCACACAGCCAAGATAAAAAGCAGTGGCTATGGGACAACTCTGTGAATGTCCTTGAGTGGCCCAGACAGAGCCCAGACTTGAACCCGATTGAATATCTCTGGAGAGATCTGAAAATGGCTGTGCACCGACACTCCCCATCCAACCTGATGGAGCTTGAGAGGTCCTGCAAAGTAGAATGGGAGAAACTGCCCAAAAATAGGTGTGCCAAGCTTGTAACATCATACACAAAAAGACTTGAGGCTGTAATTGGTGCCAAAGGTGCTTCAACAAAGTATTGAGCAATGGCTGTGAATACTTGTGTACACCAAGTTGTACACCCAAAAATGTATTTATTTTTTATTTTTAATAAACTTGCAAAGATTTCAAACAAACTTTCACGCTGTCATTATGGGTTATTGTTTGTAGAATTTTGGGGAAAATAATGAATATAATCCATTATGGAATAAGGCTGTAACATAAGAAATTGTGGAAAAAGTGCAGCACTGTGAATACTTTCCAGATGCACTGTATATATACACATTTATAAAGTACTGTGCAAAAGTTCTAGGCACTTAACACAAAAAAAATAAATGACATAAATAGTTTTCATTAATCAATAAACATCATACAAAGTCCAATAAACAGAAAAAGAGCTAAAAATCAATATTTGGTGTGAACACTTCAAAACAGCACCAATTCTCCAACTTACACCTGGACACATTTTTTCTTGGTTGTTGGCAGATAGGATGTTCCAAGCTTCTTGGAGAATTCGCCACAGTTATTTTATTTATTTAGGTTGTCTCAATACTTGTTTCTTCATGTAAGACTGACTCGATGTTCAGTGGGGGGCTCTGTGAGGGCTCAATCTTTCTCAATCTTTTCTTTCCCTCAGGAGAACATTTCTATGGGATTAACATAAATCCACAGGCTTTTTGTACCTTTTTCACAGATCCGATCACATAATCACCACACGCGCCAAGCGCGATCACAGAGTGAGCTTTGCAAACACATTAACACTTTTCTCTAAAGCTCCTTAACATGAACAAATAAATGCTTTGTTAAATCAACACCAAATATTCACTTGTTATGATTAATATATTGATTAATTAAACCATTTACATCACTTAAATTCAGACCACATGGACTGGACATCATTAATCAAAACAAAACTCAAACAATGCACAAATAATTACATCCGTCACATGACAATGTACTCTCAGTACATTGTGATTGTTTGAATGTCATCACATTTCAACAGATTGTTCTAATAAATGTGCATTTTCTTTACCTGTGAATACAGGACAAAACGAAGAGACCAGGAAGTCGCGTCTGCTCTCTCACAGCTCATTTGTTCATGTAAGCAAGTAGGTGCAGATGCACTTCTGCATGCTCAATCTCCCAGAAACCCGTCAAAATAAGAGTCTTTTCTCATATTGGCCATATAAAGATGACAGTTCTTTTCAAAAGTCCACACATCAGCATGTATATAAATAAAACACAGTTATCATTTTAAAACACTAATAGCAGTACTCACTAATACCCAATAACAAATGGTTTGTTAAATGAAGCTTAACATTGTGTTTGTTTTTGATTTGCCACAGTTTGTCTTAAGGTCAAAAATGGCAACTTTCTCTAGAAACTCGTCAATCAATCATTATTTTGAGGAATGAAGGCTATACAATGCTTGAAATTGCCAAAAAACTAACGATTTCATACAAAGGTGAACACAACAGCCTTAAAAGACAAAGGACTATTGGCTCTAACAAGGACATAAAGAGATGTAGAAGGCCAGATGTACAACTAAACAAGAGGATAAGTACATCAGCCTCTAGTTTGAGAAATAGACACCTCACATATCCTCAGCTGACAACTTCATTGAATTCTACCTTCTCAACAACATTTTCATATACCACAGTAAAGAGAAGACTCAGGGGTGCAGGCCTTATGGGAAGAATTGAAAAGAAAAAGCTATTTTTGAAACAGAAAAAAAAGAAAAGGTAAGTGTGGGCAAAGAAACTCAGACATTGGACAACAGATATAATTGGAAAAGAGTGTTATGGATCTTAACCCCATTGAGCTTTTGTGGGATCAGCTAGACTGTAAGGTGTGTGAGAAGTGCTTGGCAAGACACAAGCCACATTTATGCCAAGAGCTACAGGAAGCATGGGGTGAAATGTCACATGAGCATCTAGACAAACTGACAGCTAGAATGCCAAGGATCTGAAAAGCTGTAATTACTGAACTTGGACGATTTTTTGATGATAACTATTTGAAGAAGTATAAAAAATTCTGAATTTTTTTTTCCAATTGTAATAGTAATTTTTACTATATTATTATTATTATTATTATTATACAACAAAAAAAAAAATCTATTTTATTTAAATTGTTTTTTTTCTTACCAGATGAAGCTGAATTTGTAGGCTACATTAACTGTGAAAATTTTGTGAACTGGGGTTTATCCTGGTATTTCTGATATTAATATCTGCATTAAACAGAATTTGCATTGGTCTCTGCATGTATAACTGCATTATTCTGGAGGCAGAAGGTGTCAAACAACATGTGAAATGTCAGGCTAATCAGGCTAATCAAGCCTCAGAGAGGCATAAAGGCTGACTGGAGACTGCAGTGCGACAAAGATAGAAATTTACAGACAGCTGTCCGACACCTGTGTGTGTCTGTCTTTTTATTATTATTATTATTTACTATTATTTACAGTATATTGTCAAGCCGGATCTCGCCTCCTCCTTTCCATTAATCCCTTTAGAAATAATAATATTTTTTTTATTTATATAGTGCCTGAACAGAGGTAGCACAGTTTAAAGAAGAAGAAAGAAAAAGATGAATCATGTTTCAGAGGCTATTGCCGTTGATCCGGGACAAGCATGTTTTGGTCCGGTTGGACAACATAGCGACAGTAGTTATATAAATCGCCAAGGTGGCATACGCTCTCCTCGCATGTCGCAACTCGCCCGCCATCTCCTCCTCTGGAGTCAGCAGCAGCTGAGGTCACTGCGGGCCACTCACATCCCGAGCAGCCTCAACACCACAGCAGACGTGCTGTCGTGATAGACGATGCTCAGCATAGAGTGCAGTCTCCACCCTCAGGTGGTCCAGCTGATTTGGAGTCGATTCAGCAAAGAACAGGTAGACCTGTTCGCTTCCTGGGAATCCTCCCACTGCCCGCTCTGGTAAAGCCATAGCGGCCCACCTCGACACGGTGGATGGTAAGTCCCTAGGGAAACACAGCCTGATCATCAGGTCCCTTAGAGGTGCCCGGAGGCTGAATCCTCCTAGGCCATGCCTCTTCGCCTCATGGGATTTCTCCGTGGTTCTGCTGGGACTTCAGAAAGCCCTATTTGAGCTGCTAGAGTCAGTCGAGCTGAAATCCCTCTCCTTGAAGACGGCACTCCTGATTGCGCTCACCTCCATCAATAGGGTTGGCGACCTACAAGCGTTGTCTGTCAGACACTTGACTGGAGTTCAGTTTGGCAGATCACGTGATCCTGAGACCCCGGCGGGGCTATGTGCCCAAGGTTCCCATGACCCCCTTTAGGGATCAGGTGGTGAGCATGCAAGTGCTACCCCGGGAGGAGGCAGACCCAGCCCTGTCGTAGGTGTGTCCGGTGCGTGCTTTGCACATCCACTTGGAACGCACACAGAGCTTTAGATGCTCTGAGCAGATCTTTGTCTGCTTTGGTGGACAGCAGAAAGGGAACGCTGTCTCCAAACAGAGGCTTGCCCACTGGATCGTGGATGCCATTGCTTTGGCATACCAGGCCCAGACCGTGCCCACCCCTTTGGGAATATGAGCAAACTCTACAAATAGTGTGGCATCCTCGTGAGCACTGGCCAATGGCACATCTCAATCAGACATCTGCAGAGCAGTGTATAGCACCTTTCCCCTCTGTGAGGCGAAGACATTCGCTTCTTCTCCCATACGAGTTCACAAACCTGTGAACCCTGGATGTCCTTCCTCCCTAGCCCTGTGGCACACAAATTCATTGGAGGAATTCGCAGCCGGACTGGGATAGGTGCTCCACAGGTGTCAGTTACTCCGATAACCCGTGATGTATTTTCCGCATTACAGTCTCCCTGTTGACAGACCCGCGTCTCCCTTGGGCAGAGCTCCCTCTGCCTGGTTGCTGTGTTGTAGAGCTCCTACCCGTCGAGGCAGGACCTATCACCGCACCTCACCCATTTGTGGCTGGTGAGCACACGGGATGTATTTGCCAGATGTTAACCTCCCCTTCGGGCAGGATGTGGTCTACACAGGGTCTTTTCCCCCTGAAAGAATAGGAGAGGAAAATAACACCTTCCCCAATGCATATAATAGCGTTAGATGGCCCCAGCCAAATCTAACACTCTGTGGAGAGAAACATAGAGAGAAAAGGCCACGGCTGGCGTGGCCTACACCCATGCTAGTTATGTGATTTCCCCCGATCAGGGTGTGGGGATCTATATAACGTCTTGTGGGACAATGGGGGAGGTTCCGAGATGCACCTGCTTTTACGCATGCAGCAGCTTGCTTGCACCTGCTTCGGCAGTTCACGTAACACGGTTCAGCTGTTGTGGTGTTTTTCTATATGTACCCCATGTGTCACTACATCAACACTGTGGCAGGGCGGAGGGCGGGGCCGGGACGTGATCCTATACACCCGGTCCCGTATTAGGCTAATCAAGCCTCCCGAGAGGGATAAAGGTCGACTACAGAGAATCGTGCGGGACAGAGAGATCATAAACGGACATGTCCGTCATGTGTGTGTTTATGTCTTCTGTTTTAGTTTGAAATTAAACTATTATTTATATTGTCAAGCCGGTTCTCGCCTCCTCCTTTCCGGGTGGATCAGAGGCAGACCTCCAGCCCCTGGCGGACGGAACGCCCTGTTGCATTCTCGGGGAACAAAGGGGTCTCCCCCGCACCTGGCAGCGGTTCTCCCACTCCAGGCGGTCGGTTAGGAGCTCCTTCTCCCCTCGCGGTCAGCGGCCACGATCCTCTGCAGTCGACCTTTATCCCTCTCGGGAGGCTTGATTAGGCTAATAAGAGACCGGATGTGAAAGATCACGACCCGGCCCCGCCCTCCGCCCTGCCACAGACACAATGTCAAGTGAGTGACAGAAGGGGAACGTCTCAGTTACTGATTTAACCTCCGTTCCCTGATGGAGGGAACTAGACATTGTGTCCATCTTGCCACAACGCTGTACTAGCCGCTGAAATGGCCGGAACCTTGTCTTGGCTCCATGGCAATTTCCACTCACCAATTCTCATTGTCCTTTTCTCAAAGATTAGAGGTGTTTGGGGCTCTCAAGTGCGAATGGAGGTTACAACAGTAACCAAGATGTTATGGTTTATCAAAAAGGGAACATAAGAAAATCACATTAACTGTTTGTAACGGTTACCCTCTCTTGTCCCTCTGTTGCCCTTTGTTTTCCACCTTGTCACTTTTCACTTCTTAGTTTCCACTTTAGTCCCTTATTTAACTCCATAGTCCACCCTGTCTCGTTTCACTGTTGCCCTCTTGTTTACCATTGTTGTCACTTTTGCACTTCTTAGTTTTCACTTTAGTCCCTTATGTAATTCCATAGTCCTTGTTAGCGTTCGTGTTCACTGTTCATTGTTTACACCTGCCCTTGTTAATTTGCCTTTGGTTTCTGTTAATCACCTTGTTATCTTGTTTGAGTTCTGTTCTTTCATTGGCCACCTTTCCTATGTTTGTGTATTTATACCCCGTGTCTTTGTTCAGTCTTTGTCGATCGTCGTTTGATGTTTAACCTGATGTTCCTTTCCTTCCCGAGTTCCCTGTTCGTGCCAACCTTGGTCAGCTCATTCAGTTTATGTTTCATTTCCCCATCGTGGGTTGTTGCTTTGTGTTTTGCCCTGTTTATTCAGTTAAATAAAGTTCAACTGCGTTTGGATCCACATCTCCTCGTCAGCCTCATTACTCAAGTGTAACAGAACGATCGACCACACAATGGATCCAGCAGTTTTTCGAGCGAATTACGATCTGCTCAGCCTGAAGCAAGGGGACCGACCTATAGAAGACCACATCCACGACTTTCTGGCTCTGGCAAACGTTTCAGACTTTCCTAATTACTCCCTCGTGGTCTTCTTCCGAGGCAACCTGAATGACGGGCTGAAGGCTCGTTCGTTGAGGAGACCCTACAGATCTGCAGTTCTCATTTAACAGTGGACATCGAGGAGAACCCCGTAGCGCCTCCCGCAGAATTGACCCTCCATTCGCCCGTGGTTCGTCCTTTCGCGCCGGTCAACGAGCCAGCGCGGTCCTCTTCGTCAGCCCGGAGAAGGAGAAGACAAGCTTCCGCCTCCCAGCCCATGCCGGCCCCTGTCAGCGAGCCCGTCCCCACGCCAGTCACCTTCCACGAGCCAGCGCGGCCCACTGCGTCTGCTCGGAGGAGGAGAGAAGACGGGCTTCCGCCTCCGGCCCGCGCCTGCCACGGTGAGCGAGCTAGAGCCCACGCATGTCACGGTGGCGAGCTAGAGCCGCGATGTCACCGTGGCGAGCCGAATCCGTCAACCACGGTAACCCAGCCAGAGCCTGTAGCCTCAGACGCCAGTGAGCCAGTGCCGCTAGCCTCAACCGTCAATGAGCCAGTGCCTGTAGCCTCGACCGTCCCTGAGCCAGCGCCTGTAGCCTCGACCGTCCCTGAGCCAGCGCCTGTAGCCTCGACCGTCCCTGAGCCAGCGCCTGTAGCCTCGACCGTCCCTGAGCCAGCGCCTGTAGCCTCGACCGTCCCTGAGCCAGCGCCTGTAGCCTCGACCGGTCCCTGAGCCAGCGCTGTAGCCTCGACCGGTCCCTGAGCCAGCGCCTGTAGCCTCGACCGTCCCTGAGCCAGCGCTGTAGCCTCGACCGTCCCTGAGCCAGCGCCTGTAGCCTCGACCGTCCCTGAGCCAGCGCCTGTAGCCTCGACCGTCCCTGAGCCAGCGCCTGTAGCCTCGACCGGTCCCTGAGCCAGCGCCTGTAGCCTCGACCGTCCCTGAGCCAGCGCCTGTAGCCTCGACCGTCCCTGAGCCAGCGCCTGTAGCCTCGACCGTCCCAGAGCCAGCGCCAGTGGCTTGTGCCCATCCCTAGAGCCAGCACCTGTAGCCTCGACGGCTCCTCTGAGCCAGCGCTCAGCCTCGACCGAGCTTCCAGAGCTCAGCCATCCGTAGCCTCGAGCCGTCCCTGAGCTCAGCCATCTGTAGCCTCGAGCGTCCCTGAGCTCAGCCATCCGAGCCTCGAGCGTTCCAGAGCTCAGCCATCCGAGTTTCCGAGCTTTCCAGAGCTCAGCCATCCGAAGCTTCGAGCTTTCCAGAGCTCAGCCATCCGAGTGGTTCGTAGCCCATCCTAGAGCTCAGCCATCCGAGTCTCGAGCCTTCTAGAGCTCAGCCATCCGAGTTCCGAGCTTTCCAGAGCTCAGCCATCCGAGTTTCCCGAGCTTTCCAGAGCTCAGCCATCCGAGTTTCCCGAGCTTTCCAGAGCTCAGCCATCCGAAGTTTCCCGAGCTTTCCAGAGCTCAGCCATCCGAAGCTTCCCTCGAAGCTTTCCAGAGCTCCGCCTCCCGAGCTTTCCAGAGCTCCGCCTCCCGAGCTTTCCAGAGCTCCGCCTCTCAAGCCTCTCGAGTCTTCCAGGGCTCCGTCTCTCAAGCCTCCTGAGCTTACCAGAGCTCCGCCCTCCGAGCTTCCCAGAGCCCCGCCTCTCAAGCCTTTCGAGCCTTCCAGGGCTCTGCCTCTCAACCCTCTTGAGCCTACCAGGGCTCCGCCCCTCAAGTCTCTCGAGTCTTCCAGGGCTCCGTCTCTCAAACCTCCCAAGCTTTCCAGAACTCCGCCTCTCGAGCCTGCCAGGGCTCCGCCCCTCGAGCCTCTCGAGCCTGCCAGGACTCCGCCCCGCAAGCCTCCCGAGCCTCCCAGGGCTCCGCCTCCTGAACCCCCCGAGCCTTCCACGGCTCCGCCCCCCCGAGCCTCCTACGGCTCCGCCCCCAGAGCCTCTTGAGCCTCCTACGGCTCCGCCCCCAGAGCCTCTCGAGCCTCCTGCAGCTCCGCCTACGGGGCCTCCTACGCCTCCGCCTCCAGAGCCTCCGATTGCTCCGCCTCTCGATCCACTCAAGCCTTTGACGGCTCCGCCCCAGAGCCTCCTATGGCTCCGCCTCTCGAGCCACTCAAGCCTTTGACGGCTCCGCCCCCAGAGCCTCTTGAGCCTCCTACGGCTCCGCCTCTCGAGCCACTCAAGCCTTCGACGGCTCCGCCCTCAGAGCCTCCCGAGCCTCCTATGGCTCTGCCTCCCGTGACTCCTCCGGCTTCGCCTCTCGAGCCACTCAAGCCTTCGATGGCTCCGCCTCCCGAGCCTCCTACGGCTCCGCCGCTCGAGCCACTCAAGCCTTCGACGGCTCCGCCCTCAGAGCCTCCTATGGCTCCGCCTCCCGAGCCGCCTCCGGCACCGCCTCTCAAGCCTTCGACGGCTCCACCCTCAGAGCCTCCTACATCTCTACCCCCAGAGACTCCAGAGTCTTCCTGGTCTCCGCTCCTAGAGCCTCCCACGTTGCCGCCTACCTCAGCTCCGCCTCCTGAGCCTCTTTCAGCTCCACCTCCTGAGCCTCCCGAGCCTCTCCCGGCTCCGCCTCCGAAGCCCCCATTGGCTCCTTCTTCAGAGCCTTCATCGCCCTCGCCTCCTTCGGCTCCGCCTCCTGAACCTCCTTCAATTCCTCCTCCGAGCCTCTCCTGCTCGCCTCCAAGCCCCATTGGCTCCTTCTTCAGAGCCTTCATCGCCCTCGCCTCCTTCGGCTCCGCCTCCTGAACCTCCTTCAATTCCTCCTCCCGAGCCTCTCCCGGCCCCGCCTCCGAAGCCCCCATTGGCTCCTTCTTCAGAGCTTTCTTCGCCCACGCCACCTTCGGCTCCACCTCCAGTGGCTCCGCCTTCTGAGCCTTCTACACCATCGTCTCCCTTGGCTCCGCCCAACACTGTTCCGCCTCCTGACCTGCCCAAGGCCTTACCACTTGAGTCTGCCATGGCCCTGCCTAAGCCTCCTTTGGCGCCGCCTCCGAAGTCCTCCTTGGCTCCGCCTCACACCGGCTCTGCCAGCCTCTGTCCTGTGGCCTCTCCCAGACCTCCTGACCTAGTCCCAGTCCCGTGGCCTCTTCCCTGGTCCCCCAAACCTGTCCTTGCCCTGTGGCCAGCTCCCAGACCACTGAAACCTGTCCCCGCCCGGTCGATACCACCCCGGCCTCCCAAACCTGTCCCTTTGTGCCCCCATGGACTGCCTGGTTGTCCTTTGTGCCCCCCGTGGACTGTCTCATCTCCCTTTGTGCCCCCCGTGGACTGTCACATCTCCCTTTAGCCCTCGTGGACTGTCTCATTTCCCTCGTGGCCCCCGGACTTCCTGCCTGCCCTCTGTGCCCCTCGGACTGCCTCCTTGTTCTTGTGCCCCCCTGGTCTGCCTGTCTGCCCCAGATTTCCTGCCTGCCCAGTGTTCCCCCTGGTCTGCCTGTCTACCTATGTGCCCACTTGTACTGTCCGTTTGCCCCTGGTGCCCTCATGTTGTTCTTATGGACTTTTGTCTTTTGTTGTGTGTTTGTTAGGATCGTCTGGAATCCGATCTTTAAAGGGGGCTATGTAACGGTTACCCTCTCTTGTCCCTCTGTTGCCCTTTGTTTTCCACCTTGTCACTTTTCACTTCTTAGTTTCACTTTTCACTCTTAGTCCCCTTATGTAATTCCATAGTCCTTGTTAGCGTTCGTGTTCACTGTTCATTGTTTACACCTGCCCTTGTTAATTTGCCTTTGGTTTCTGTTAATCACCTTGTTATCTTGTTTGAGTTCTGTTCTTTCATTGGCCACCTTTCCTATGTTTGTGTATTTATACCCCGTGTCTTTGTTCAGTCTTTGTCGATCGTCGTTTGATGTTTAACCTGATGTTCCTTTTCTTCCCGAGTTCCCTGTTCGTGTCAACCTTGGTCAGCTCATTCAGTTTATGTTTCATTTCCCCATCGTGGGTTGTTGCTTTGTGTTTTGCCCTGTTTATTCAGTTAAATAAAGTTCAACTGCGTTTGGATCCGCATCTCCTCGTCAGCCTCATTACTCAAGCGTAACACTGTTTTAATTAAACCGGTGCTGTACTGTACTTTTGTACTAAAAGTGCTGCAGTTTTTCTCAAACTAATTCAGTGTTTCTTCCAGAACAAACATTGACAATGCAATGAAATGTCATGAATAAGTGTATTAACTGGTGGTTTGGAATTACAACGGTGAGTAAAAATTATCATACACAGAAATGCTACTGTATATGTTTTAAAAAATTCTTCTGCTTCTGACAGAAAACATGACAGACAACATGTGCTGATTGACATTGATCTTTCCCTCTGCCGCTTCTGTCAAGCATCCCATTGGTGTAACGTTTAACAGCCAGTTTCTACACATGTCATGCTAAAGGTATGTTTCAGGTCCCTTTTTCTCTATTAGTGAAATATTTTCAGCTGTTTGGGTGTGAGAATGCTAAAATACGGGACAGTTGACAATCCTACACTACACAAAATAGTTAACTTGAATTACCAACAATAATTTTAAAGCATTTATTAATATAATTGATTAATACGTTTTCACAATCATCACGGATCATTATGAAGCCGACGTTGTTAGCTACAGCCTGAGCTATCACTGATTAGTTTAATCAGCACAATGATAAAATCCATAACCACAAAGTAGATCAATTTGAATCCAATGTTTTAGCTAGCAGGCGAGCTAACGTCTATGAACTATGCTGACAAAAACCATAACCATCACCCTTACAAAAAAATCTAGATTTCTGGCAAAATGGCCACAAACTTGCCACAAATTTGCGCAAATTTGTAACTCGTTATTTTCACATGCATAGTATCTTGCCAGAAGTTTGCAGCTCTTTACTGGTACTGGTTAGCCAGCAGCAAAACATTGACAACAATGTACAATTTGCTGTAAGTTTGCCAAAAAGCTCATTTTCATGTGAAAATGTCAGAAGGGATCATTGAAATGATCAAACTTGCCATGAACTCTTGATTTTCATTAGTGCATAGATCACTTTGAAGCTGGTGTTGCTTGCCAGCAGGCTGAGATAACATTAAAGAAATTAATCAGTACACAAGCAAACAACATAACCATAATGTTTATTATTTTGAAGGTTCTGTTAGCCAGCAACGCCCAGCTAACATAGATGCCCTGACAAAAATCGAAAGTTTCATTTTTGCAAACTTGCTGCAAATTTGCCTCTAAATATTTTCATATATAAATCAACTATGTGGCAAACTTGTGTTAAATTGTTAACTGTTGCCAGAGGTTTGCTACAGGTTCACAACTACCAGTGAAGAGCTGCAAACATTTGCAGTGAATTGTGTAACTTGCATTTGAAAATAATGAGTGTCAAATTTGTGGCTAGTTTGCCAAAATTGTAGATTTATTTGTAAGGCTGAACTTAATTTGTACACTGTACCATTCTGTAGATAATTTTGAAGTCTGTGTTATTAGCTAGCACATGTTATTACAAAAGTGACTGTTTATTGATCAAAGAAATCATTATCATGATAGATGTATTATGTCCAGTAATGAATACTACACACATGTACAACCGAGGAACATCCTTCATTAATTGTCAAGAAGTTCTTTATAGAAATCAGTACATATGACTGTATAGGATTTCAGATGCAGTCATTGGTTTGTTATCAAATAGAGTTATCAAAACTCAAAGCCCAAGTCATCTATACTTAATTTCTTGTCCTCTGATGTGCTCTGAGTTTCATGGTCTAATTATAGCTGTCTCACTCTCTGGTCTTCAGTGCAAGTGTAGTCCATTCGTGAATCCTGTAGATGAGTGCATTTAGTGGATTAGCATTAGGTAGAACAGACCCTGGTGAGTGTCTTAAACAGAGGACCATGATCAAAGCCAGAGAGTTAGACAACTGAAAGCTGGGATCCGGCAGGCTTAGAAGCTCACTGGGACTGTTATTATCTGGGTCGGGGAATTAACTACCTGGGAATTATCACTGAACCAGTTCTTACAAATCCCAGGAACGATTTAGCTGCTAGTCTGCACTTTCCCCAGTACATAAAAATGGAACGGTTGTTTAAAAAAAAAAAAAAAAACTATTTGATTAACCATTCCTTCATACCTGCAATATCATTAGTATATGTTCATTATTGTCTTTTCACTTAAGGGTAAAAGGGTTTGCATCCTTATTCAGGAGAATATTATTTACTCTAGTAGAGAAATTATTTATTTATTTTGAATTATAGAAACAGTACAATGGTTATCAATTCATCAACCAGCCATACCAGAGATATCCTCACCATTTCCTCTCATTGTCCATCTTTGCTTTTGAATAAAAGCAGTTTCTAAATCTCAGCAAGATTTAAACTAGAGTTTTAGATTTTTACATGATATTCAGTGGATCGGATGTTGAAACTCCGCTATACGACACATTTCCAAACAATAAGTTAGAATGAGTTAAACAGAACAGTGGGGTAAAGCCTCAGCCCATCATTGCTAATACATAAAATTAAGTTTATTATGTATTCAATTATTGAATGGAAGTCATGATTTTCTAAATGGACAGCTATCTTTTTTTAACACTCTGTTATCCTACAATAATCAGTTACTCTTGTAACAGATGCCATTGACTTAAAAAAACAAATACAAATATCTCAACCCACAATTAAAATTCTGTCATATTTTACTCACCTTCATGTTACAAACCTGTATGACTTCCTTTCTTCAGTGGAAGACAAGAGTAGATGTTAGGAAGAATGTTAATGTAACCGGTCCTGCCTGACCCACTCCTAACGGGATTCGACCCGGCATCAACTGGCATGGGAGGCAGGCTTGCTAAAGAGGAGACTAAAGGCTAGAGCCCCTAACATCAGTAACTAGTGCACCCCTTGAGGCCAGGGGAGTGAGGTTTACACATATTGCACAGCTATCACGTACCAGCTGACTCCCGTTAGATTAGCCTCAGTCACCAGTCACTTTCAATGCATCTTCACACACTTCACTAACCCTTAAACAAGGAATGTGATGACAAAAAACAGGAAATTCAAAGAGCAGTAACAGTTATTGTATTATTAAAAAACGATTTAAGCTATAAAAGAGCCATTATATTTATGATTATGAGTATTATGCTGATAAAATTGTCTACTGCAAAAATGCCTTATTTAAATGCATTTGTTGGTGTGATGCAATTAAATCCCATTTAATCTCTCACTCTCAAATTAAACCTAACAACATTAGGATGACAAGTTTTTATAAATGCTTTTCTTGGCCATTGAATTCCCATTTCATAAAATGCACCCAAATTGAATTAGCAATTTTTTTGTTATCATTTGTTAATTATCCTCATTTAAATTTTTTATAATTGCCTTGAATGGCTTCCAGAGTAATAAACAAACCTTGATAAATATGTTATTTTTCAAAAATGTTAGAGTGCATCTGTGCCCTGAGCATACAGCAAGGGCGTATCACAGTGCAAGTAGATCCTTTAGTTCTGTTAGAGCATGGCATCAAGGTCATGAGTTCGATTGTATACCTTAAATAACTTTTTTTATTATTTAGGTTTACTTTTGGTATTTGGGTTGTGGGGTATGGTTGATAAAAAATGAATTCCTCTTCAGTGTATTACAGCCTGTACAGTTGAAAACAACTTGCTGTACAACTTGCATTTGGAACCCCTCTGTGGACATTACACCTAGAAAATGGAGCTCAAACATAGCCATACACCCTACAACAATTACCACTTTGTGCATTTTGGTAAGCACAGACCAATTTTATTTACATACTTTATATATTCAGGGTTGGGAAGTTTTCTTTTTAAAAGATTTCCACTACAGATTACAGAATACATGCTGTAAAATGTAATTTGTAAAGTATTTCATTAGATTACTCAAGGTCAGTAACGTATTCTAAATACTTTGTATTACTTTTGGTTTAGATTTTTTCACTTGTTTTGCCTATAAAATCTCTGCCAATACAAAAAAAATATTGTAAAAAATAAGATTTTTGCCCTAATATCAAAGGTCTCAAGGGTGCCAAAATCAAAAAACATCCAGTGTGTGGCAGTTCTGTGGATGAAAATGTCTTATTGTTGAGAGAGGTCAACAGTGAATAGCTAGACTGACAGTTCACTGCTTATCAAACTGACAAAGCCTATGGTAACTCAGATAACAATTGTTGTGAGAAGAATAGCATCTCAGAATGCTATTCTGAGATGCAGATTTGCGTTCTTTTGGTGGCACGAGGGGGACCTACATAATATTAGGCAAGTGGTTTTAATGTTGTGGCATATATACACTATATATAGATATATCTATATACAGTGTTGGGAGTGTTACTTTTCAAACGTATTCCACTACAGATAACAGAATTCATGCTTTAAAATGTAATTTGTAACATATTTTGTTATATTACTCAAGGTCAGTATTCTAAATACTTTGGATTACTCCTTCAGCACTGGTAGATTTTTTCACTTGTTTTGACTATAAAAACTCTGTCAGTACAGTAAGACAAAATACACATGTTAAAAATACATTCTCTGAAAAAACTAAATATCTTATGCAGTGTTGTTTCTAAAACAAAATCAATCAAATTTTTAAAATGGCATATCGAATTAAACTAGAGACTAAAACTAGAGGGTGTTCTGAACTAGATTAGTGGAAATTAAATCAGCGTATAGCGAAGACAAATCATAATGTCCATGTAGGAGGACGCGGGGTTGCACGAGGATATACTGTATATTGGCCATCATTTTATAAAAAAATATATTGTTACAATAGAAAATTGTTGCTTGGTTTTTCACTGTTCTTACAGCTTTTTGGTGCATTGCATCCACATTTACTTACACACACACACACACACACTGTTTTTGGGGGCTACTTAGATATTATGACACGATTGTCTCATCCGTTTAACATCTCCTGTTTCACATTGCTTTGCTATTTTAACTCGTCAAATTGTTATTAGTCTTTAACTGCCCCTGTCTCAACTTTTTTGAAGCGTGTTGCAATCATCCAATTTTAAATAACTGAATTAAAAACAAAACAAAAAAACAATGAAATTTACATGGTAAAACATCATATAATGTTTATTTGTAGTGCTTTCAATATAGCAAAGGGTGAATATAATTTACAAATCACTTCTTTTTTTTTTTTTATTAGAATTTTTCATACTGTCCCAACTTATTTTGAAATTGGGGTTGTACAGTGTGTTATACTGTGTAATATTGTCTACTTTTAATGTAATTATGAAGCTATAACATAGCTATACTGGTGAAGAGCTGCAAACATCTGACAAACATTGATTACTGAACTTTCATTGTGTGGCAAGAGCTACGTAATGATTAGAGAGGGGTAGTGGTACAGATTCCCAGATCTGATTCTGATTCACAAGCTCTCGAGTTAATTCAAGTCAAGGGTTTCAAAACATTTGACTGGTAGTGTATATTTGGATTTTGTTTAGTCACAACATAATTACCATAGTTCCATTTATGTTATTCCATAGTTGAATAGATTAATATAATATTATTGTAAAATGTAAAACAATAAAATAAAATTATAATAAAGAATGAATAAATGTTTCAAAACGTTTGACCGGTTGTGTTTATATACTGTTTATTATTATTATTATTATTATTATTATCATTATTACTAAACCCCAACACAAGTGTATAAAACAACTTCAGGGTTTAAAAATTAAAATGACTACTGTAGAAGCGCCACCGTTACTTGTTAAAATGAAAAGAACAAATGAGCGAATAAGACAAAATATATAAATTACATGAGAGATTGTTAATGACACAGAATAACTTAAAAAAAAAAAAGAATAAATGACTTAAAGCCCTGCTAATTGGTCCCCTGCAGGTTCCCATCTTCCTCTTATGGTGGAATAATTAGGTATATTCTCACATATACTTCTCCACAGATGATCTAAGACTTAATTTATGTTTGGACACATTCTTTATTACATGAAAAAAAAAAACTCTTAACACGTTTTTAATGCACACCAAGAGGTGTTCGTCCATAAAAGAAGGATTTACTTTAGTGTTACAGTGTAATATTAACACAGCTCTTACATTTATTAACAATCAATGCTGTTAGAGCAAAAAGATTAACCCTTCTTTGGGTAACCACTGGCAATGGGCCTATTTGGAGAATAGCTGTCAAAGAGTGTCAAATGGTGCTGTGATAGAGATTACTTCATATTCAATCATGGGTCAGACTGCCCTATAAATGTGCAAAAGCAACTAGCAAAAGTCCAATGTAAAATTGAAGAAGACTCTGCATGTTTTTTTTCTTTCCTTTGTTAACCTTATTAGTTTAGTGCTGGTTTATGTACTATTGTGAATCTCAAATCACTCTTAAGTTAGTTCTTTTGGAACTTAAATTAGTTTTCCTTTGCTGCATTGTTCTACAAAGTGTAAGGTATTCATTTTTAAAAGAGTTCTATACAGTGACCTTTATACAAAAATTAAAGGAAATTGCTTTATTTTATTTGTTTATTTGTTTTGTGTTTGTTTATTTATTTATTTTCACACAGAACCATAAATGTGTTTTGGTATAATTTTGGCCAGCGTTTAACCACCATAAATCCTGTGCCAGCTACTGTTCATTTTTTTTGTGAAGACATACTGAACTCTGAAGGACTATGGGTTGGCTGCTCTCACTGCTACCATCAGGCAGGCGGTATCGCAGCATCAGGACCCGCACCAGCCGACTACATGACAGTTTCTTCCCCCAAGCAATCAGACTTTTGAACACTTGATCTCTCACGATCAACAATCAGCACTGCACTTTATTAATCATCATCTTGTACCACACACTGGACTGTCAATATATTCTCCCCAATTCAACGACTGACTGTATATATATTTTTATATACCCTTACCCATATTTTTTTATTTTTATTGTATGTGTATTCTATATTGTGTGTATTGTATACTGTGTTGTGTAAGTATGTGTACATTTGTTCTGTAAATTGTGTTGTGTAAATATGTTGTTTATTGTAATTGGTACTGCTATGTTATTTGGAACTACACACAAGACTTTCACCTACTGTTGCACTTGTGTACACAGTAGTGTGACAATAAAGTGATTTGATTTGATTTGATATGGACTTGGATCAGGATTAATTGGGGAGATTTTAATTCAGCACAATAAACCCTCCATTAAACAACAGGGACAGTTGCATTTCAGGTACACTCTTTATCATTTCGAGTGTGTGCCAGTGTGTGTACATAATGCATCATATTGCTGTTAATTAGCTAATTTAAATGTTTAAAAATGAACTAAATTGATAGCCAACCAGAAGATTTGCCAGTTGACTCTCATTGACTCATTTTGATATGTGTGTGCATGTTCAAATAAACTAATCAGCATCTGTCATTTGGATACAATAAATACATAAAATAATAATAATAATACAAAATTGAAACACAATTGATTAAATTAAAAAAGTATTATGAGGGAATGCATGTGACTGAGAAAAATACTATAATGTTCAAAAATAATCATACATGAAAATAAATAAAAATATTACCTGCAATGCTTGATCCCTCCAGAGGGATTTCCTTGGTACTCCAAGGTTTTGATGCCTTAAGAACCATGTGTACAGCACACACTTAGAGCAAAAAGGTTGATGCCAACCACATTGAATGTTAAAGAGATTTCTTTTTTTTTGTATAGAATGTTTTTTCTCAGTCACTCATGCATGCTATTCTCAAATAGCCAGACTTTAAAGCAAGAGACCAAGAGCAGAGGAACATTTCACATGATTCACAGAAAAAAGAGGAACAGTTCACAGAAATAAGTGCAAAACAATCAACCATGTCTCTGAGCAAGTCATTCATGAGCCACTGGAGAATGGCTGGGAAGTTGACCAATCCAAGTGCCCCAATGTGTGTTAAAAGCCATCTTCCACTCATCCCCCTCCCTGATCTGGACAAGGTGATAAGTATTGTATAAGTCCAACTTTGTAAAGACGGACGCTCCCTGAAAGTTTTTGAAAGCTGAAGACAGCAATGGCAAAGGATAATGATTCTTCACCGTGATGTCATTCAGCCCCCCGATAACCTATGCCAGGTCTAAGTGAGCCATCCTTCTTTTCCACAAAGAAGGTCCCCGCCCCTGCCAGAGAAGAGGAAAGGCAGATGAGACCAGCTGCCAGAGAATCATTGATGTATCTGTTCATGACCTCCCTCTCAGGAGCAGTGAGCTAAAACAGTCAACCTCGTGTAGGAGATGTGCCAGGGAGCAAATCAATAGCACAGTCATACGGCAATGAGGTGGAATAGTCACGACACAGGACTGGCTGAACACCACCCTCAAGTCATGGTATGCCAACGGTACTCAGGATAAATCTGCTGATTCATCCAGAATCACAAGACTAGACAGGGGAGACAGCATAGTTAAGACGGTGAGACAAACAGTACGAACTCCAAGCAAGAACAGTATTGGTTGACCAGTCCATGCGTGGGTTGTGCGTTACCAACCAAAGGTGCCCCAACACTACCGGTGCCAATGAAGACTGGACCAGGTAGAAGGATAACTGTTCTGAATGATTGCCAGAGATGATGGTAAATGGCTTGTTGGAATGGGTGACAATTCTCAGGGGCATGCTGCTGATGGTATAGGCTGTGATAGGTTCATCCAACTGGACCACCAGAAGTTGACACTTGGAAGCCACATGGATGTCCAGAAAGTTCCCTTCGGCTCCGGAGTCCACCAATGTGGAAACAGCATGACTGGTTCATCCGTTATACAGTCGGGCCAGGAGAAGTGTATGTAGTCTGGTGGTTTGCTCAGGGGTGTTGCGCTCACCAGTAACCACCTGCCTACTGAAGATTGTGGCTTTTACTGGACAGGAGGCACAGACATGGCCAGGATGGGCACAATATAAACAGTGTCCTTGAGTGAGGCATCACTGCTTCTCCTCCGTAGAAAGCAGAGTCCTCCGTGATTCCGATGGCCTGGCCAGAACAGTGGACTGGGTATGGCAGTCAGCCAACCGAGCAGGTGGAGAATGGTGATGACGGTGATGCAGGGTCAGGGACTGATCCACTCGGATGGCCAGGTCAAACAGGTTGTTTAAGCGGGGAAGAAGGTCCAAGGCATAGATTTCATCCTGTATGTTGTCGGGTAGCCCATTCAGAAACCGGTCTTATTGTACGCGATCATTCCACTCACAAGAAGTGGCAAGTGTGCGGAATTCGATGGCATAATCTCTGACCCATCAATTTCCCAGAGACAATCTAGATAAAACCCTCGCCACCTCACAACCTTGAGCCGAGCAATCGAACACTTGGTGGAGCTCCGCGGAGAATGCTTGGAATGAAGTGCAACAGGGATTCACTGGCCCTTCCAGTGAGTGTGATGACACGCATTGTCTCCGACGGGAAAAAAGAGGGCTGCAACAAGAAGTACAAGTAACATTGGAAAGGAAGGTACAGCAAGAACCTGCCTCACCTGAGAACAAGGCTGAAGGATTAAGACGAGGCTCAGCATGTCCAGAAATATGGGGAACTGCCGGCACTTCCTAGGTGGGACTGGTATTGGAGGCTGGCGGAGTTGTTGGATGACTGAAGTGAGCTCATTGCGCTGTGACATCATCATCTCCACAGTCCAGTTAGAAGTGCAGATCTGATTCTGCTGATGTCCCAGTATGGCTCCCTGTTGAGAAAGGGTGGAGCGAAGAGTGGATTCCTCTGCTGGGTCCATCCTGGCTAGATTGTTCTGTCAGAAAGCAAGAGACTCAAGAGCAGAGCAACAGTTCACAGGCTTTATTGACAATAAATTTGAACACAGCAGGGCTGGCGAAGCATGGGGAACCCGGCACCGACTGCAGCAGGAAGGTGGTAAGTGTGTCTGTAGATGTGTGTCTGTCGTGATCATGTAGAGATTAGATCAGTGAAGAATCCTCCATGAAGAGTGTGTTTGTAGGTGTGTATGCGTCGTGGTAGTAGGGAGCAGATCTGTGAGGAATCCTCTGTTGAAGAATGTGTGGGCAGAATAACAAGTGCAGTAGCAAACTGGAAGGTAACCACACTCCAGACACATGGGCAGAGATGGGCAACCAATATAGATACACGAGACAAGAACAACTGAGGCAGACAGAGCGAGATGAGTTACTTGAAAACAACAACAATCTAGCCAAGATCATGACACAATTAAGGGTTTAAGTAGACAGAAAATCAACGAAGAACTCATAGTGTCAGCACTATAATTAGTGGCATGATCAGCGTTCCTATGGAAACAATGAGTGTTCCCATGGAAACGCAGATCACGCATGCCGGCAGCATCTGAGACACAAGAGGGAGAGAAAAACAAGACAAATAGAACAAAGAGGCGAATTCACCAGGACCGTGACAGTCTGTCTGGCTGTCTGTCATTCTTTTTTTTTCTATCCGTCCATCCATTTGTCTGTCACGCTTTCATTTCCATCCATCCATCCATCCATCACACTTTCATTTATTTCAATCAATTAATAATTTAATCAATCAGTCAGTCAGTCTGTCACACATTCTCATCCATCCATCCATCATCCCCACTCTCTTTTCTATGTTAGTCTGTCTGTCATGCTTTCTTTTCCATCCATCCATCCATCCAACCATATCTGCAAAATGCAGATATCTGCAAAGACATTTGTACTAAAAATTTGAATTCAAATGTAAAAGATCTACATGAAAAATAGGTACAGATAAAACTGAGAAGAAAGATACCTGAGAATGTTAGAGTGCTATGTAGGATGTTAGCTGCGAATAACATCACTGGCACAAGTTTCCATTAAATAAAGACTGTAACTCAAAGACTACAAAACTTATAAAACTTGTAATTGGTCTGTGGTCTGACATTATATAATGCAATGCAATTTAGAAGCTCAAATTTTAAAACACCTTGTGATCACATAAAGAGGATATGAGACTCAAATGATGTTAGAGTAAAATTAAAATCTAATTCTGGTTTGAAAAACACCCCCACAAAATGCTGCACACACACACACACACACACACGTACTTTGAAACATAAGTTGATTTTGTTGAAGGGTTTTCTTTTGAAGGGCAAGTTGATCTTAAAGCCCACAGAACAAGAGCTGAGTGGAAATTAAACATTGATTTTTCTCCTCCTAAAAGCAGGTTCCATGTGGCCTCAACTGTTAAGCATAGTGTGATGATTGGTGTTACAGTCATACTGTTGTTGTTAAAAGTGGTTTCTTCATGGAATTGCTATGCATGGTGTACTTTCGAGGTCCAATATCAAATTTCTTTATAAATGAATTACTGTGAAAAAGAAAAAATTAAGAAAGAAAACCTTTGTTCTTACAATATCCATAAAGATACATTCTTGAAAGCATACATGAAAATGTTATCATAATTTACTCACCTTCATTCCATTCTAAATCCACATGACTCTATTTCTTCTTTGGAATACAAAAGGAGATATTTTGAAGAATGTTGTCATTGCTGATGTTCATGCAAGAGCAGTTGATTGTGACTAACTTTCAAGCTTAAAAAAGCACCCGGAAGTGTCATAAAAGTAGTCCATGCAACATATTCCAAAACTTCTGAAGACATACGATCACTTTGTATTAAGGCAGACATTTAAGTCATTATTCACTCTCAAATCACATCAAAACAAACCAAATCATGAACTCATATACAGAGCCCAAATCAGATATGGCGACGCATCAATAACAACAAACCAATTTTTTTACGCTCATGAACAAACATTATAACATTGTAACATCATGACAAAGGAA